>NW_028181186.1:0-69003 GCF_964211825.1 Aythya ferina | reverse complement strand
AAAAAACACCCCCAAACAAGAATGGCATCACCCCCAAAACTGGAAGAAAATCCCCCAAAACCATAGATCCACCCCAAAACCACCCTAAACCTACCTGATCTTCTCCAAAACCCACAATTTACCCTTTTCCACCATGATGACCATGGAAAACCCAATGAAACACAACGGAGGCCCCAAAACACGTCAAAAACACCCGAAAAAATATCGGCATCACCCCCAAAACTGGAAGAAAATCCCCCAAAACCATAGATCCACCCCAAAACCACCCTAAACCTACCTGATCTTCTCCAAAACCCACAATCCACTCCTATTTAACATAATGACCAACAAGAACACAACAAAACCCAACGGAGACCCCAAAACACATCAAAAACACCCCAAAAAAGAACAGGTTCATGCCAAAAAATAGAAGAAAACCCCAAATACCATAGATCCACCCCAAAGACACCCTAAACCTACCTGATGTTCTCCAAAACCAACAATTTACACTTTTCCACCATGATGACCAACGAGAACCCAACAAAACAAAACAGAGACCTCAAAAACCTTAAAAAACACCCCAAACCAGAATGGCATCACCCCCAAATCTGGAAGAAAATCCCCCAAAACCATAGATCCACCCCAAAACCACCCTAAACCTACCTGATCTTCTCCAAAACCCACAATCCACACCTATTTAACATAATGACCAACAAGAACACAACAAAACAAAATGGAGACCCCAAAACACGTCAAAAACACCCCAAAAAATATAGGCATCACCCCCAAAACTGGAAGAAAATCCCCCAAAACCATAGATCCACCCCAAAACCACCCTAAACCTACCTGATCTTCTCCAAAACCCACAATCCACTCCTATTTAACATAATGACCAACAAGAACACAACAAAACCTAATGGAAACCCCAAAACACATCAAAAACACCCCAAAAAAGAACAGGTTCATGCCAAAAAATAGAAGAAAACCCCAAATACCATAGATCCACCCCAAAGACACCCTAAACCTACCTGATGTTCTCCAAAACCCACAATTTACCCTTTTCCACCATGATGACCAACGAGAACCAACAAAACCAAACAGAGACCCCAAAAACCTTAAAAAACACCCCAAACAAGAATGGCATCACACCCAAAACTGGAAGAAAATCCCCCAAAACCATAGATCCACCCCAAAACCACCCAAAACCTACCTGATGTTCTCCAAAACCCACAATCCACACCTATTTAACAAAAAGACCAACAGGAACACAACAAAACCCAACGGAGACCCCAAAACACGTCAAATACACCCAAAAAAAAAGAACAGGATCACGCCAAAAAATAGAAGAAAACCCCAAATACCATAGATCCACCCCAAAGACACCCTAAACCTACCTGATGTACTCCTAATCCCAAAGCACACTCCCAACCACCATAAAACACATTAGGAACTCAACAAAACGCAACGGAAACCCCAAAACACTTCAAAATCACCCGAAGAAAGGAGAGGATCACTCCCCCAAAAAGAAGAAAACCCCAAATACCATGAATCCACGTGACAACTCCCCCTAAACCTACCTGAAGTTCTCCAAAACCCACAATTTACCCTTTTACAACACGATGACCATGGAAAACCCAATGAAACACAACGGAGACCCCAAAACACGTCAAAAACACCCCAAAAAATATCGGCATCACCCCCAAATCTGGAAGAAAATACGCCAAAACCATAGATCCACCCCAAAACCACCCTAAACCTACCTGATCTTCTCCAAAACCCACAATCCACTCCTATTTAACATAATGACCAACAAGAACACAACAAAACCCAACGGAGACCCCAAAACACATCAAAAACACCCCAAAAAAGAACAGGTTCATGCCAAAAAAATAGAAGAAAACCCCAAATACCATAGATCTACCCCAAAGACACCCTAAACCTACCTGATGTTCTCCAAAACCCACAATGTACACTTTTCAACCATGATGACCAATGAGAACGCAAATAAACCCAACAGAGATCCAAAACACGTCAAAAACAGCCACAAAAAATATCGGCATCACCCCCAAATCTGGAAGAAAATCCCCCAAAACCATAGATCCACCCCAAAACCACCCTAAACCTACCTGATCTTCTCCAAAACCCACAATCCACTCCTATTTAACATAATCACCAACAAGAACACAACAAAACCTAATGGAGACCCCAAAACACGTCAAAAACACCCCAAACAAGAATGGCATCACCCCCAAAACTGAAAGAAAATCCCCCAAAACCATAGATCCACCCCAAAACCACCCTAAACCTACCTGATCTTCTCCAAAACCCACAATCCACACCTATTTAACATAAAGACCAACAGGAACACAACAAAACCCAACGGAGACCCCAAAACACGTCAAATACACCCAAAAAAAAAGAACAGGATCACGCCAAAAAATAGAAGAAAACCCCAAATACCATAGATCCACCCCAAAGACACCCTAAACCTACCTGATGTTCTCCTAATCCCAAAGCACACTCCCAACCACCATAAAACACATTAGGAACTCAACGAAACGCAACGGAAACCCCAAAACACTTCAAAATCACCCGAAGAAAGGAGAGGATCACTCCCCCAAAAAGAAGAAAACCCCAAATACCATGAATCCACGTGAAAACTCCCCCTAAACGTACCTGAAGTTCTCCAAAACCCACAATTTACCCTTTTACAACACGATGACCATGGAATACCCAATGAAACACAACGGAGACCCCAAAACACGTAAAAACAACACAAAAAGTCCAGGATCATCCCCCCCCCGCCCCCCCAAAACAAAAAAAAAAAATGAATACGATAGATCCACCCCAAAACCACCCTAAACCTACCTGATCTTCTCCAAAACACACAATTTACCCTTTTCCACCATGATGACCAACGAGAACCCAACAAAACAAAACAGAGACCCCAAAAACCTTAAAAAACACCCCAAACAAGAATGGCATCACACCCAAAACTGGAAGAAAATCCCCCAAAACCATAGATCCACCCCAAAACCACCCTAAACCTACCTGATCTTCTCCAAAACCCACAATCCACTCCTATTTAACATAATGACCAACAAGAACACAACAAAACAAAATGGAGACGCCAAAACACGTCAAAAAACACCCCAAAAAATATCGGCATCACCCCCAAAACTGGAAGAAAATACGCCAAAACCATAGATCCACCCCAAACCCACCCTAAACCTACCTGATCTTCTCCAAAACCCACAATGTACCCTTTTCCACCATGATGACCAACGAGAACAAAACAAAACCCAACGGAGACCCCAAAACACGTCAAATACACCCAAATAAGAACAGATTCACGCCAAAAAATAGAAGAAAACACCAAATACCATAGATCCACCCCAAAGACACCCTAAACCTACCTGATGTTCTCCTAATCCCAAAGCACACTCCCAACCACCATAAAACACATTAGGAACTCAACAAAACGCAACGGAAACCCCAAAACACTTCAAAATCACCCGAAGAAAGGAGAGGATCACTCCCCCAAAAAGAAGAAAACCCCAAATACCATGAATCCACGTGAAAACTCCCCCTAAACCTACCTGAAATTCTCCAAAACCCACAATTTACCCTTTTACAACACGATGACCATGGA
Organism: Aythya ferina; assembly: GCF_964211825.1. Classification (NCBI taxonomy): domain Eukaryota; kingdom Metazoa; phylum Chordata; class Aves; order Anseriformes; family Anatidae; genus Aythya; species Aythya ferina. The sequence goes on along the minus strand of NW_028181186.1, from coordinate 65,372 downwards.
AAACCCAATGAAACACAACGGAGACCCCAAAAAACGTCAAAAACAACACAAAAAGTCCAGGATCATCCCCCCCCCGCCCCCCCCAAAACAAAAAAAAAAAATGAATACGATAGATCCACCCCAAAACCACCCTAAACCTACCTGATGTTCTCCAAAACCCACAATTTACCCTTTTCCACCATGATGACCAACGAGAACCCAACAAAACAAAACAGAGACCCCAAAAACCTTAAAAAAGACCCCAAACAAGAATGGCATCACCCCCAAAACTGGAAGAAAATCCCCCAAAACCATAGATCCACCCCAAAACCACCCTAAACCTACCTGATCTTCTCCAAAACCCACAATTTACCCTTTTCCACCATGATGACCATGGAAAACCCAATGAAACACAACGGAGACCCCAAAACACGTCAAAAACACCCCAAAAAATATCGGCATCACCCCCAAATCTGGAAGAAAGTACGTCAAAACCATAGATCCACCCCAAAACCACCCTAAACCTACCTGATCTTCTCCAAAACCCACAATCCACTCCTATTTAACATAATGACCAACAAGAACACAACAAAACCCAACGGAGACCCCAAAACACATCAAAAACACCCCAAAAAAGAACAGGTTCATGCCAAAAAATAGAAGAAAACCCCAAATACCATAGATCCACCCCAAAGACACCCTAAACCTACCTGATGTTCTCCAAAACCAACAATTTACCCTTTACCACCATGATGACCAACGAGAACCCAACAAAACAAAACAGAGACCTCAAAAACCTTAAAAAACACCCCAAACCAGAATGGCATCACCCCCAAATCTGGAAGAAAATCCCCCAAAACCATAGATCCACCCCAAAACCACCCTAAACCTACCTGATCTTCTCCAAAACCCACAATCCACACCTATTTAACATAATGACCAACAAGAACACAACAAAACCTAATGGAGACCCCAAAACACGTCAAAAACACCCCAAAAAATATCGGCATCACCCCCAAAACTGGAAGAAAATCCCCCAAAACCATAGATCCACCCCAAAGACACCCTAAACCTACCTGATCTTCTCCAAAACCCACAATTTACACTTTTCCACCATGATGACCAACGAGAACAAAACAAAACCCAACGGAGACCCCAAAACACGTCAAATACACCCAAATAAGAACAGATTCACGCCAAAAAAATAGAAGAAAACCCCAAATACCATAGATCCACCCCAAAGACACCCTAAACCTACCTGATGTTCTCCTAATCCCAAAGCACACTCCCAACCACCATAAAACACATTAGGAACTCAACGAAACGCAACGGAAACCCCAAAACACTTCAAAATCACCCGAAGAAAGGAGAGGATCACTCCCCCAAAAAGAAGAAAACCCCAAATACCATGAATCCACGTGAAAACTCCCCCTAAACCTACCTGAAGTTCTCCAAAACCCACAATTTACCCTTTTAAAACAAGATGACCATGGAAAACCCAATGAAACACAACGGAGACCCCAAAAAACGTCAAAAACAACACAAAAAGTCCAGGATCATCCCCCCCCCCCCCCCCCCCCAAAACAAACAAAAAAAAAAAACTGAATACCATAGATCCACCCCAAAACCACCCTAAACCTACCTGATCTTCTCCAAAACCCACAATTTACCCTTTTCCACCATGATGACCATGGAAAACCCAATGAAACACAACGGAGACCCCAAAACACGTCAAAAACACCCCAAAAAATATCGGCATCACCCCCAAATCTGGAAGAAAGTACGTCAAAACCATAGATCCACCCCAAAGACACCCTAAACCTACCTGATCTTCTCCAAAACCCATAATCCACTCCTATTTAACATAATGACCAACAAGAACACAACAAAACCCAACGGAGACCCCAAAACACATCAAAAACACCCCAAAAAAGAACAGGTTCATGCCAAAAAATAGAAGAAAACCCCAAATACCATAGATCCACCCCAAAGACACCCTAAACCTACCTGATGTTCTCCAAAACCCACAATTTACCCTTTTCCACCATGATGACCAACGAGAACCAACAAAACCAAACAGAGACCCCAAAAACCTTAAAAAACACCCCAAACAAGAATGGCATCACCCCCAAAACTGGAAGAAAATCCCCCAAAACCATAGATCCACCCCAAAACCACCCTAAACCTACCTGATCTTCTCCAAAACCCACAATCCACACCTATTTAACAAAAAGACCAACAGGAACACAACAAAACCCAACGGAGACCCCAAAACACGTCAAATACACCCAAAAAAAAAGAACAGGATCACGCCAAAAAATAGAAGAAAACCCCAAATACCATAGATCCACCCCAAAGACACCCTAAACCTACCTGATGTTCTCCTAATCCCAAAGCACACTCCCAACCACCATAAAACACATTAGGAACTCAACAAAACGCAACGGAAACCCCAAAACACTTCAAAATCACCCGAAGAAAGGAGAGGATCACTCCCCCAAAAAGAAGAAAACCCCAAATACCATAGATCCACCCCAAAGACACCCTAAACCTACCTGATGTTCTGCAAAATTCACAATTTACCCTTTTACAACACGATGACCATGGAAAACCCAATGAAACACAACGGAGACCCCAAAACACGTCAAAAACACCCCAAAAAATATCGGCATCACCCCCAAATCTGGAAGAAAATACGCCAAAACCATAGATCCACCCCAAAACCACCCTAAACCTACCTGATCTTCTCCAAAACCCACAATCCACTCCTATTTAACATAATGACCAACAAGAACACAACAAAACCCAACGGAGACCCCAAAACACATCAAAAACACCCCAAAAAAGAACAGGTTCATGCCAAAAAATAGAAGAAAACCCCAAATACCATAGATCTACCCCAAAGACACCCTAAACCTACCTGATGTTCTCCAAAACCCACAATGTACACTTTTCAACCATGATGACCAATGAGAACGCAAATAAACCCAACAGAGATCCAAAGCACGTCAAAAACAGCCACAAAAAATATCGGCATCACCCCCAAATCTGGAAGAAAATCCCCCAAAACCATAGATCCACCCCAAAACCACCCTAAACCTACCTGATCTTCTCCAAAACCCACAATCCACTCCTATTTAACATAATCACCAACAAGAACACAACAAAACCTAATGGAGACCCCAAAACACGTCAAAAACACCCCAAACAAGAACGGCATCACCCCCAAAACTGAAAGAAAATCCCCCAAAACCATAGATCCACCCCAAAACCACCCTAAACCTACCTGATCTTCTCCAAAACCCACAATCCACACCTATTTAACATAAAGACCAACAGGAACACAACAAAACCCAACGGAGACCCCAAAACACGTCAAATACACCCAAAAAAAGAGAACAGGATCACGCCAAAAAATAGAAGAAAACCCCAAATACCATAGATCCACCCCAAAGACACCCTAAACCTACCTGATGTTCTCCTAATCCCAAAGCACACTCCCAACCACCATAAAACACATTAGGAACTCAACGAAACGCAACGGAAACCCCAAAACACTTCAAAATCACCCGAAGAAAGGAGAGGATCACTCCCCCAAAAAGAAGAAAACCCCAAATACCATGAATCCACGTGAAAACTCCCCCTAAACCTACCTGAAATTCTCCAAAACCCACAATTTACCCTTTTAAAACAAGATGACCATGGAAAACCCAATGAAACACAACGGAGACCCCAAAAAACGTCAAAAACAACACAAAAAGTCCAGGATCATCCCCCCCCCCCCCCCCCCAAAACAAACAAAAAAAAAAACTGAATACCATAGATCCACCCCAAAACCACCCTAAACCTACCTGATCTTCTCCAAAACCCACAATTTACCCTTTTCCACCATGATGACCATGGAAAACCCAATGAAACACAACGGAGACCCCAAAACACGTCAAAAACAACACAAAAAGTCCAGGATCATCCCCCCCCCGCCCCCCCAAAACAAAACAAAAAAATGAATACGATAGATCCACCCCAAAACCACCCTAAACCTACCTGATCTTCTCCAAAACACACAATTTACCCTTTTCCACCATGATGACCAACGAGAACCCAACAAAACAAAACAGAGACCCCAAAAACCTTAAAAAACACCCCAAACAAGAATGGCATCACACCCAAAACTGAAAGAAAATCCCCCAAAACCATAGATCCACCCCAAAACCACCCTAAACCTACCTGATCTTCTCCAAAACCCACAATCCACACCTATTTAACATAATGACCAACAAGAACACAACAAAACAAAATGGAGACCCCAAAACACGTCAAAAACACCCCAAAAAATATCGGCATCACCCCCAAATCTGGAAGAAAATACCCCAAAACCATAGATCCACCCCAAAACCACCCTAAACCTACCTGATGTTCTCCAAAACCCAGAATTTACCCTTTTCCACCATGATGACCAACGAGAACCCAACAAAACAAAACAGAGACCCCAAAAACCTTAAAAAACACCCCAAACAAGAATGGCATCACCCCCAAAACTGGAAGAAAATCCCCCAAAACCATAGATCCACCCCAAAACCACCCTAAACCTACCTGATCTTCTCCAAAACCCACAATCCACACCTATTTAACATAAAGACCAACAGGAACACAACAAAACCCAACGGAGACCCCAAAACACGTCAAATACACCCAAAAAAAAAGAACAGGATCACGCCAAAAAATAGAAGAAAACCCCAAATACCATAGATCCACCCCAAAGACACCCTAAACCTACCTGATGTTCTCCTAATCCCAAAGCACACTCCCAACCACCATAAAACACAAAAGGAACTCAACAAAACGCAACGGAAACCCCAAAACACTTCAAAATCACCCGAAGAAAGGAGAGGATCACTCCCTCAAAAAGAAGAAAACCCCAAATACCATGAATCTACGTGAAAACTCCCCCTAAACCTACCTGAAGTTCTCCAAAACCCACAATTTACCCTTTTACAACACGATGACCATGGAAAACCCAATGAAACACAACGGAGACCCCAAAACACGTCAAAAACAACACAAAAAGTCCAGGATCATCCCCCCCCCGCCCCCCCAAAACAAAAAAAAAAAATGAATACGATAGATCCACCCCAAAACCACCCTAAACCTACCTGATCTTCTCCAAAACCCACAATTTACCCTTTTCCACCATGATGACCAACGAGAACCCAACAAAACAAAACAGAGACCCCAAAAACCTTAAAAAACACCCCAAACAAGAATGGCATCACACCCAAAACTGAAAGAAAATCCCCCAAAACCATAGATCCACCCCAAAACCACCCTAAACCTACCTGATCTTCTCCAAAACCCACAATCCACACCTATTTAACATAATGACCAACAAGAACACAACAAAACCTAATGGAGACCCCAAAACACGTCAAAAACACCCCAAAAAATATCGGCATCACCCCCAAAACTGGAAGAAAATCCCCCAAAACCATAGATCCACCCCAAACCTACCCTAAACCTACCTGATCTTCTCCAAAACCCACAATGTACCCTTTTCCACCATGATGACCAACGAGAACAAAACAAAACCCAACGGAGACCCCAAAACACGTCAAATACACCCAAATAAGAACAGATTCACGCCAAAAAATAGAAGAAAACCCCAAATACCATAGATCCACCCCAAAGACACCCTAAACCTACCTGATGTTCTCCTAATCCCAAAGCACACTCCCAACCACCATAAAACACATTAGGAACTCAACAAAACGCAAAGGAAACCCCAAAACACTTCAAAATCACCCGAAGAAAGGAGAGGATCACTCCCCCAAAAAGAAGAAAACCCCAAATACCATGAATCCACGTGAAAACTCCCCCTAAACCTACCTGAAATTCTCCAAAACCCACAATTTACCCTTTTAAAACACGATGACCATGGAAAACCCAATGAAACACAACGGAGACCCCAAAACACGTCAAAAACAACACAAAAAGTCCAGGATCATCCCCCCCCCCCCCCCGAAAAAAAAAAAAAAAAAACTGAATACCATATGTCCACCCCAAAACCACCCTAAACCTACCTGATGTTGTCCAAAACCCACAATTTACCATTTTCCAACATGATGACAACGGAAAACGCAACGAAACCCAACAGAGACCCCAAAACACGTCAAAAACACCACAGAAAAAAGAACAGGATCACCCCCCAAAAAAAACAGAAGAAAACCCCAAATACAATAGATTCACCCCCAAACCAACCTAAACCTACCTGATGTTCACCAAAAGCAACTATTTACCATTTTCCACACTGATGACCAACAAGAACCCAACTAAAATCCAACGGAGACCCCAAAACACGTCAAAAACACACCAAAAAATAACTAGACGTGAAGAAAAAAAAAAAAAAAAACAGGTGTTTTTGTTTTCTCTCTGTTTCAAATCTCCTGTTGGGGGCGCTGGGCCGGTGAATGGAGTGATACGTGGATGATTAATAGGTCCTAAACCCCCTGCAAGTCACTCTCCCTGTGGGCAACGAAGGGCTGTGGGAATTGCCACTAGTTAAATTCCCGGATGGGTCAGATAAAATCGAAGACCAAGGACCAGAAAGGGAGCAACTTACCAGATATATGGTATATATATATATGGTATAGGGGCCCCAGAAAATTAAAGAGTAAATTGAAAATGATCCATTACTATAAGATAGAATGACCAAAAGAACCCTTAAGACCCTATGTATTTTGATCCACGGAGGACGGGGTCTGTCAGGCTTTGAACATTAATAGTAGAATACCCGTGGATCCAGAAAAGAGCAAGCTGAAACTTTGGAATTAGAAATTAGAGAGCAATTGATTAAGAACGAATATGTGCTACATTTGTGCCTGTGATGCACTTATATCACCAGATAACAGTAGCCTCTCCTATCCTGTTATCCTGCGACCCAGAGAACCAGATCAAAAACAACGTCACGGTTCGGACTTTCATCAAGGGGTCTGAGAAAGGAGAACTGTTCACAAAGGGACAGGTTAGGAATATGTATATGTATAGGAATGTTCATGTATATGTAACGCTTTACTAAAGCAATTTGCCACTTAAGGCGTGCATGACCTTGGTGGAACTACCCGTCCCGTGCTACATGGAACTGAGTAAACATACCTACTTTACAATCTTACTTATCGTGGAGTCAGCTTTCTGTGAGTCATTTTGGTGAGCCAGGCAGGAGACAGTCTGCTCGGCTGCGGGATCGGCTGCGGCGCGGACGCCCCTAGGTGCACGCTGAGCGTTTTTGCTCGGAGGGGACTCCACTCTCAGCTGCTCACCGCAGGAGAAAAGATCTCCTGAAACTGCAGACAAACGGTACGTTTTCGGCTGCTGGAGGGATACTAACTAAAGTGTTAATAATTGTATGTGTTTTTATGTATGTATTTTGTGTTGACATTTTGTATGCTGTAATATTTGCATGTTGTAAGTATTTTGTGTCGAAAGTGTTTGTGTAAGTGTAAGGCTTTGCAACAAAGTGTTACAAGTCACTTCACGAAGAACACAGTCAGAGACAATACTTGTTTCGTTGGTTATCATCCTAAATTATATTCCTGTGGTATGAATGAGATGTGCTGGAGGCTTCCGTGTGCGATTGTGCTGTGTGAGTGAGACGCAGCGTTCTGCAAAGCGAGTGCAGAGTTCCGATCCGTTGTTCCGTACTCTCCGCAAGGGGAGTGGGCAGAGACGAACGAAGTGCTTGACAGACTGAAAAGAAGTGCTGTTTTGTCCAAGTTTGAGTGGTGGTGCCTACTATATGGGGCCGGTGTATCTTGTGTATCTTGTGTATCTTGTGTATCCTATTTTTGCTCTTAAATGTTTTGACTGTGACAAGAAAAAGGCAGGAGCATGATATGACATGCTTCCTGCAACATATGAGGCCCGCACAGGCCGAGACCTGGAATCGCTGAGACCTGAACAGGCCAAGAGACCGGAGCGGCACCGACAGACTGGAGCGGCGCTGGGAGACCCGAGACACTACGGAGGGAACTACCGCTGGACGGAGAGAGCCCTGAGAGACGCTGCAGAAACACGGACGGCTCTGAGAGACACAGAATAGACCGGACAGAAGCTGCAAAACGCGGGGAAATTGAAGTGATTGCGGAACATCCGAGATCGAGTTGCTACAGGAGACCAGAGGCGTCAGTGGACACCGGTAGCCGACCCTCACCGTGTGGCGAGTCGGCACAGAGCAGAGGAGCGGACATCAGGACCCTGCAGCCTGTCTGACGGAACCATGGAGGCAGCGGCAGCAGCGGCTGTGCTGCTTCACTCCAGCCTTCTTTTTATAAAAGGTTTATCTTGCAATGCAAAAAAGACTGTTAGTCCCCAGATCGGTGTTATAACTATTACTAATGACGACTTAGCGCTATTGCAGGGCACAAGTGCAGAGACGCAGACTACACTGCCGAATGACCACAAGCAGATTCTTTCACTAACCTAAGGTTGCATCTGGTACTGCCTGCAGACGTATAGCAGACGTTACACTCTCTTTCCTAACTAGTAATCATGTGTCTCACCCATCCGTGGTGAATGGCCAGTGGCAAAAAGAAAAGGGGGGAGACAAAGACAGAAACGGTACAAGGAGAATGCCACTGACACTAACAGCATGGGTAATAGGAGTAGTATAAGTGACACAGGTGCGGAGCGGTGGCCGGCGCTGCTGCTCTGTGGGGCTCTCTGCCTGCTGCTCGCCCTCGCCTGCCTGTGCACTGCCGCCGACAGTGCTAGAGTAAAATGTGAAGACTGCTCAGATGGCAGTTATGAGGGTGCTTATGTGAAGAAGACGTGTGCTGTACTTGACTTTGTCTGCAACAGTCGTCAGTGTGTGCCAAACAGATGGCCGTGTGATGGGGATCCGGATTGTGAAGATGGGTCTGATGAGAGTGCTGAGTTGTGTCATATGAGAACATGTCGGGTAAATGAAATTAGCTGTTGTCCTCAGTCAGTCCAGCGTATCCTGGTGTCCTGGAAATGTGATGGTGAAAAGAACTGTTACAGTGGAGAAGATGAAGAGAATTGTGGCATTGTGACTTGTAGTGCAGCAGAATTCACATGCAGTAGTGGGCAATGTATTTCCAAAAGCTTTGTCTGCAATGTTCAAGATGACTGCAGTAATGGTAGCGATGAGCTGGAGTGTGCACCTCCTACCTCTAGTGTTCATGACTTTCAGTGTAAGAGTTTTACCTGCATCCCTATCAGGTGGGTGTGTGATGATGATGCTGACTGCTCCGACCACTCGGATGAATCTTTGGAGCACTGTGGCCGCCAGCCTGCACCTCCAGTGACGTGTTCTACGAGTGAGGTGCAGTGCGGCTCAGGTGAATGTATCTACAAGAAGAGGTGATGTGAAAGAGATCCGTATTGCAAGGATGGAAGTGATGAAATTAATTGCCCTTCCTGGACCAGTTCAAATGTGAAGATGGGAACTGTGTCCATGGGAGTAGGCAGTGCAGTGGTGTGAGAGACTGTCTGGAAGGCACTGATGGAGCAAACTGTAACAATTCAGTGCTCTGGACCTGGCAAATTCAAGTGCAGAAGTGGCGAATGCATAGATATCAATAAAGTGTGTAACCAGCAGAGAGACTGCAAGGACTGGGGTGATGAGCCCCTGAAGGAACGCAACATAAATGTCTGAGACTGTCCAGCTGAGTTTGAGTTTGTAAACAAGAGAAACTGTGGAGATACTGATGAATGCCAAAACCCTGGTATCTGTAGTCAAATCTGTATCAACGTGAAAGGTGGCTACAAATGTGAATGTAGCCGTGGCTATCAGATGAGTCCTGCTATAGGAACCTGGAAAGGGCCTTGTTTCAGTAGCCAGTAAAAAAAGGTATAGTCCCTCACATCGGGGGTTCAGTGATTCTTTCCTCTCGTGGCTACTTGTTAAAACACTTAATTTTTTTATCTTCTGATACATTCTTTTGTATTTTTACACTTTCTTTTTTATCTTTCTTCTTTTTATCATCTGATAAGGCCCTTTCCACCTTCCTGTAGCAGTGCACAGGCCGGCGAGAGCGAGCAGCAGGCACAGCGACCTGCAACGTCACCTGTGTCACTTATACTACTCCTATTACCCATGCTGTTAGTGTCAGTGGCATACTCCTTGTACCGTTTCTGCCTTTGTCTCCTCCCTTTTCTTTTTGCCACTGGCCATTCACCACAGATGGGTGAGACACATGATTACTAGTTAGGAAAGAGAGTGTAACGTCTGCTATACGTCTGCAGGTAGTGCCAGATGCAACCTTAGGCTAGTGAAAGAACCTGCTTGTGGTCATTCGGCAGTGTAGTCTGCGTCTCTGCACTCGTGCCCTGCAATAGCGCTAAGTCGTCATTAGTAATAGTTATAACACCGATCTGGGGACTAACAGTCTTTTTTGCATTGCAAGATAAACCTTTTATAAAAAGAAGGCTGGAGTGAAGCAGCACAGCCGCTGCTGCCGCTGCCTCCATGGTTCCGTCAGACAGGCTGCAGGGTCCTGATGTCCGCTCCTCTGCTCTGTGCCGACTCGCCACACGGTGAGGGTCGGCTACCGGTGTCCACTGACGCCTCTGGTCTCCTGTAGCAACTCGATCTCGGATGTTCCGCAATCACTTCAATTTCCCCGCGTTTTGCAGCTTCTGTCCGGTCTATTCTGTGTCTCTCAGAGCCGTCCGTGTTTCTGCAGCGTCTCTCAGGGCTCTCTCCGTCCAGCGGTAGTTCCCTCCGTAGTGTCTCGGGTCTCCCAGCGCCGCTCCAGTCTGTCGGTGCCGCTCCGGTCTCTTGGCCTGTTCAGGTCTCAGCGAGTCCAGGTCTCGGCCTGTGCGGGCCTCATATGTTGCAGGAAGCATGTCATATCATGCTGCTGCCTTTTTCTTGTCACAGTCAAAACATTTAAGAGCAAAAATAGGATACACAAGATACACAAGATACACAAGATACACCGGCCCCATATAGTAGGCACCACCACTCAAACTTGGACAAAACAGCACTTCTTTTCAGTCTGTCAAGCACTTCGTTCGTCTCTGCCCACTCCCCTTGCGGAGAGTACGGAACAACGGATCGGAACTCTGCACTCGCTTTGCAGAACGCTGCGTCTCACTCACACAGCACAGTCGCACACGGAGGCCTCCAGCACATCTCATTCATACCACAGGAATATAATTTAGAATGATAAGCAACGAAACAAGTATTGTCTCTGACTGTGTTCTTCGTGAAGTGACTTGTAACACTTTGTTGCAAAGCCTTACACTTACACAAACACTTTCGACACAAAATACTTAGAATATGCAAACATTACAATATACAAAATGTCATATTGATAACTTCTTGGTGCAGGTGCTAACGGAGCCAACTAGGAAAGGTGCCCTCCTAGACCTGTTGCTAGAAAACAGAGAAGGTCTGGTGGGAGATGTGGTGATTGGTGGCCGCCTCGGTCATAGCGACCATGAAGTGGTTGAGTTCAAAATTTATGGTGACAGATGGAAAAGTGCCACCAAAACCTCATCCCTAGATATGGGGAAAGCGGACTTCAGGCTGCTCAGGGAACTTGTCAGCAAGGTCCCCTGGGAAACTGCTCTTGAAGGCCTCAATGTCCACCAGTGCTGGTCACTCTTTAAGCGATGCCTCCTAGAAGCACAAGATCAGGCAATTCCTAAATATCGCAAGTCAGGCAGGCGGGGCAGGAGGCCGGCGTGGCTGACCAGGAACGTTCTATTGGAAATTAGGCGGAAACAGAGAGTGTTTCGCTACTGGAAGGAGGGCCAAGCGTCATGGAAAGAATAGAGGGATGCTGTTCGTGTTTGTAGGGAGAAAGTTCGTGTGGCCAAAGCACAGCTAGAGTTGAAGCTGGCTGTGTCTGTGAGAGAAAATAAAAAGGGTTTTTTTAGATATGTAAATGGAAAAAGGAGAACTAAAAAATACATAGGGCCGCTCCTTGATAGGGAAGGTCTCCTCACAGACGATGACATAGGCAAAGCAGAGACGCTTAACGCCTTCTTTGCCTCTGTCTTCAATGCCGATGATGGGCTTCGGGACCCAGGGTGCCCTGAGCTGGAGGGCCGGGACGGTGGGGATGACAAACTCCCAACTGACCCTGAACGTGTGCGGGAGTTGCTACTCCACCTGGATCCCTACAAGTCCATCGATCCGGATGGGATTCATCCCCGGGTGCTGAAAGAGCTGGCGGACGTCATCGCGGAACCTCTTTCAATTATTTTTCAACGACCCTGGGAATTTGGAGAGGTCCCGGTAGACTGGAAGCTGGCAAATGTTGTGCCGATTTTCAAGAAGGGTCAGAAAGAAGACCCTAGCAATTACAGGCCTGTCAGTCTCACGTCAGTGCCTGGTAAAATCATGGAGAAGTTGGTTCTTGAACTTATTGAGGCGCACCTGGGGGACAAAGCACTCATTGGTCCCAGCCAGCATGGGTTTGTGAAGGGTAGGTCCTGCCTAACTAACCTGATTTCCTTTTATTATAAGGTCACCCGTATGGTGGACCAAGGGAAACCAGCTGATGTGATTTTTTTGGACTTCAGCAAGGCTTTTGACACGGTTTCCCATAGGATCTTACTGGACAAAATGTCCACCATACAGCTAAATAAAAACATCATACGATGGGTGAGCAATTGGCTAACGGGCAGGGCCCAAAGGGTTATGGTAAATGGGGCTGCGTCACGCTGGCGGGCGGTCACCAGTGGGGTCCCTCAAGGCTCCATTTTGGGGCCGGTACTTTTCAATATTTTTATAAACGATCTGGATGTAGGAATAGAGGGTATTTTGAGCAAGTTTGCTGATGACACCAAACTTGGAGGAGTTGTGGACTCAAATGAGGGTGTAAAGGCCTTGCAGAGGGATCTGGACAGGTTGGAGAGCTGGGCGATCACCAACCGCATGAAGTTCAATAAGAGCAAGTGCCGGGTCCTGCACCTGGGACGGGGAAACCCTGGCTGCACGTACAGACTGGGCGATGAGACGCTGGAGAGCAGCCTAGAAGAGAGGGATCTGGGGGTCGTGGTAGACAGCAAGTTGACTATGACTCAGCAGTGTGCCCTGGCAGCCAGGAGGGCCAATCGTGTCCTGGGGTGCATCAAGAACGGCATCGCTAGTAGGTCAAGGGAGGTGATTGTCCCGCTCTACTCTGCGCTGGTGCGGCCTCACCTCGAGTACTGTGTGCAGTTCTGGGCACCACAGTATAAAAAGGACATGAAACTGTTGGAAAGTGTCCAGAGGAGGGCTGCGAAGATGGTGAAAGGCCTTGAGGGGAAGACGTATGAGGAACGGCTGAGGTCACTGGGCCTGTTCAGCCTGGAGAAGAGGAGGCTGAGGGGAGACCTCATCACAGTCTACAACTTCCTCGTAAGGGGGTGTCGAGAGGCAGGAGACCTTTTCTCCATCAACACTAGTGACAGGACCCGCGGGAACGGAGTTAAGCTGAGGCAGGGGAAATTTAGGCTGGACGTCAGGAGGGGGTTCATCACAGGGTGGTTGCACACTGGAACACGCTCCCCAGGGAAGTGGTCACTGCACCGAGCCTGTCTGAATTTAAGAAGAGATTGGACTGTTAACTTAGGCACATGGTCTGAACTTTTGGGTAGACCTGTGCTTTGTCAAGAGTTGGACTTGATGATCCTTAAGGGTCCCTTCCAACTCAGGATATTCTATGATTCTATGATTCTATGATTCAACACAAAATATGTTCATAAAAACACATACAATTATTAACACTCCAGTTAGTATCCCTCCAGCAGCCGAAAACGTACCGTTTGTCTGCAGTTTCAGGAGATCTTTGCTCCTGCGGTGAGCAGCTGAGAGTGCTGCCTTTAGGCTTGTCCCCTTTATTTGGCATCCTTAATTCATGCAGAGCCTCATTGCCAGAACATTAGTTCTTCCTTAGCTTGAGTTTCAGTTTCTCAACCCTCCAAGTTTCAGTAGTTACTGGTCCTTTTATTCTGGATGCGTGGGTCCCTTTCTGCAGTTCTCGCAGCTGTTTCAATAGTCAGTAAAACAAGGTACAGTCCCTCACATCGGGGGTTCAGTGATTCTTTCCTCTCGTAGCTGCTTGTTGAAACACTTTCTTTTTTATCTTCTGACAAGGCCCTTTCCAGGTTCCTGTAACACGACTCATCTGATAGCCACGGCTACATTCACATTTGTGGCCACCTTTCACGTTGATACAGATTTGACTACAGATACCAGGGTTTTGGCATTCATCAATATCTCCACAGTTTCTCTTGTTTACAAACTCAAACTCAGCTGGACAGTCACAGTCGTTTATGTTGCATTCCTTCAGGGGCTCATCACCCCAGTCCTTGTAGTCCTCTGCTGGTTACACACTTTATTGATATCTATGCATTCGCCACTTCTGCACTTGAATTTGCCAGGTCCAGAGCACAGAATTTTTACAGTATGCTTCACCAGTGCCTTCCAGACAGTCTCTCACACCACTGCACTGCCTACTCCCATGGACACAGTTCCCATCTTCACATCTGAACTGGTCCAGGAAGGGCAATTAATTTCATCACTTCCATCCTTGCAATACGGATCTCTTTCACATCACCTCTTCTTGTAGATACATTCACCTGAGCCGCACTGCACCTCACTCGTAGAACACGTCACTGGAGGTGCAGGCAGGCAGCCACAGTGTTCCAAAGATTCATCCGAGTGGTCGGAGCAGTCACCCTGACCTTTGCAGACAAAGCTTTTGGAAATACATTGTCCTCTACTGCATGTGAACTCTGATGCACTACAAGTCACATTGCCACAATTCTCTTCATCTTCTCCACTGTCACAGTCTATTTCACCATCACATTTCCATGACACTGTTCTCATATGACACAGCTCAGCACTTTCGTCAGACCGATCTTCACAATCCGGATCCCCATCACACTGCCATCTGTTTGGCACACACTGACCACTGTTGCACACACAGTCAAATTCAGCACACATCTTCTTCACATAAGCACCCTCATAACTGCCATCTGAGCAGTCTTCACATTTTACTCTAACACCGTCGGCGGCAGTGCACAGGCAGGCGAGGGCGAGCAGCAGGCAGAGAGCCCCACAGAGCAGCAGCGCCGGCCACCGCTCCGCACCTGTGTCACTTATACTACTCCTATTACCCATGCTGTTAGTGTCAGTGGCATACTCCTTGTACCGTTTCTGCCTTTGTCTCCTCCCTTTTCTTTTTGCCACTGGCCATTCACCACAGATGGGTGAGACACATGATTACTAGTTAGGAAAGAGAGTGTAACGTCTGCTATACGTCTGCAGGTAGTGCCAGATGCAACCTTAGGCTAGTGAAAGAACCTGCTTGTGGTCATTCGGCAGTGTAGTCTGCGTCTCTGCACTCGTGCCCTGCAATAGCGCTAAGTCGTCATTAGTAATAGTTATAACACCGATCTGGGGACTAACAGTCTTTTTTGCATTGCAAGATAAACCTTTTATAAAAAGAAGGCTGGAGTGAAGCAGCACAGCCGCTGCTGCCGCTGCCTCCATGGTTCCGTCAGACAGGCTGCAGGGTCCTGATGTCCGCTCCTCTGCTCTGTGCCGACTCGCCACACGGTGAGGGTCGGCTACCGGTGTCCACTGACGCCTCTGGTCTCCTGTAGCAACTCGATCTCGGATGTTCCGCAATCACTTCAATTTCCCCGCGTTTTGCAGCTTCTGTCCGGTCTATTCTGTGTCTCTCAGAGCCGTCCGTGTTTCTGCAGCGTCTCTCAGGGCTCTCTCCGTCCAGCGGTAGTTCCCTCCGTAGTGTCTCGGGTCTCCCAGCGCCGCTCCAGTCTGTCGGTGCCGCTCCGGTCTCTTGGCCTGTTCAGGTCTCAGCGAGTCCAGGTCTCGGCCTGTGCGGGCCTCATATGTTGCAGGAAGCATGTCATATCATGCTGCTGCCTTTTTCTTGTCACAGTCAAAACATTTAAGAGCAAAAATAGGATACACAAGATACACAAGATACACAAGATACACCGGCCCCATATAGTAGGCACCACCACTCAAACTTGGACAAAACAGCACTTCTTTTCAGTCTGTCAAGCACTTCGTTCGTCTCTGCCCACTCCCCTTGCGGAGAGTACGGAACAACGGATCGGAACTCTGCACTCGCTTTGCAGAACGCTGCGTCTCACTCACACAGCACAATCGCACACGGAAGCCTCCAGCACATCTCATTCATACCACAGGAATATAATTTAGAATGATAAGCAACGAAACAAGTATTGTCTCTGACTGTGTTCTTCGTGAAGTGACTTGTAACACTTTGTTGCAAAGCCTTACACTTACACAAACACTTTCGACACAAAATACTTACAACATGCAAATATTACAGCATACAAAATGTCAACACAAAATACATACATAAAAACACATACAATTATTAACACTTTAGTTAGTATCCCTCCAGCAGCCGAAAACGTACCGTTTGTCTGCAGTTTCAGGAGATCTTTTCTCCTGCGGTGAGCAGCTGAGAGTGGAGTCCCCTCCGAGCAAAAACGCTCAGGGTGCACCTAGGGGCGTCCGCGCCGCAGCCGATCCCGCAGCCGAGCAGACTGTCTCCTGCCTGGCTCACCAAAATGACTCACAGAAAGCTGATTCCACGATAAGTAAGATTGTAAAGTATGTATGTTTACTCAGTTCCATGTAGCACGGGACGGGTAGTTCCACCAAGGTCATGCACGCCTTAAGTGGCAAATTGCTTTAGTAAAGCGTTACATATACATGAACATTCCTATACATATACATTTTCCTAACCTGTCCCTTTGTGAACAGATCTCCTTTCTCAGACCCCTTGATAAAAGTCCGAACCGTGACGTTGTTTTTGATCTGGTTCTCTGGGTCGCAGGATAACAGGATAGGAGAGGCTACTGTTATCTGGTGATATAAGTGCATCACAGGCACAAATGTAGCACATATTCGTTCTTAATCAATTGCTCTCTAATTTCTAATTCCAATGTTTCAGCTTGCTCTTTTCTGGATCCACGGGTATTCTACTATTAATGTTCAAAGCCTGACAGACCCCGTCCTCCGTGGATCAAAATACATAGGGTCTTAAGGGTTCTTTTGGTCATTCTATCTTATAGTAATGGATCATTTTCAATTTACTCTTTAATTTTCTGGGGCCCCTATACCATATATATGTACCATATATCTGGTAAGTTGCTCCCTTTCTGGTCCTTGGTCTTCGATTTCATCTGACCCATCCGGGAATTTAACTAGTGGCAATTCCCACAGCCCTACGTTGCCCACAGGAAGAGTGACTTGCAGGGGGTTTAGGACCTATTAATCATCCACGTATCACTCCATTCACCGGCCCAGCGCCCCCAACAGGAGATTTGAACCAGGGAGAAAACAAAAACACCTGTTTTTGTTTTTTTTTTTTTCTTCACGTCTAGTTATTTTTTGGGGTGTTTTTGACGTGTTTTGGGGTCTCCGTTGTGTTTTGTTGTGTTCCTTTTGGTCATTATGTTAAATAGGTGTGGATTGTGGGTATTGGAGAACATCAGGTAGGTTTAGGGTGCTTTTGGGGTGGATCTATGGTTTTGGGGGATTTTCTTCCAGTTTTGGGGGTGATGCCGATATTTTTTGGGGTGTTTTTGACGTGTTTTGGGGTCTCCATTTGGTTTTGTTGTGTTCTTGTTTGTCATTATGTTAAATAGGTGTGGATTGTGGGTTTTGGAGAACATCAGGTAGGTTTAGGGTGGTTTTGGGGTGGATCTATGGTTTTGGGGGATTTTCTTCCAGTTTTGGGGGTGATGCCGTTCTTGTTTGGGGTGTTTTTGACGTTTTTTGGGTTCTCCGTTGTGTTTTGTTGGGTTCTCGTTGGTCATCGTGTTGGAAAAGAGTAAATTGTGGGTTTTGGAGAACATCAGGTAAGTTTAGGGTGGTTTTGGGGTGGATCTATGATTTTGGCGTATTTTCTTCCAGTTTTAAGGGTGATGCCGATATATTTTGGGGTGTTTTTGACGTGTTTTGGGGTCTCTGTTGGGTTTTGTTGGGTTCTCGTTGGTCATCGTGTTGGAAAAGGGTAAATTGTGGGTTTTGGAGAACACCACGTAGGTTTAGGGTGGTTTTGTGGTGGATATATGGTACTAAGTTTTTTTTTTTTTTTTTTTTTGGGGGGGGGGGGGATG
Source organism: Aythya ferina (assembly GCF_964211825.1). Taxonomy (NCBI): domain Eukaryota; kingdom Metazoa; phylum Chordata; class Aves; order Anseriformes; family Anatidae; genus Aythya; species Aythya ferina. The sequence continues at coordinate 47,255 of NW_028181186.1, read as the reverse complement.
ATCCTGGACTTTTTGTGTTATTTTTGACGTGTTTTGGGGTCTCCGTTGTGTTTCATTTGGTTTTCCATGGTCATCGTGTTGTAAAAGGGTAAATTGTGGGTTTTGGAGAACTTCAGGTAGGTTTAGGGGGACTTTTCGCGTGGATTCGTGGTATTTGGGGTTTTCTTCTATTTTGGAGAGTGATCCTCTCCTTTCTTCGTGTGATTTTGAAGTGTTTTGGGGTTTCCGTTGCGTTTCGTTGAGTTCCTAATGCGTTTTATGGTGGTTGGGAGTGTGCTTTGGGATTAGGAGAACATCAGGTAGGTTTAGGGTGTCCTTGGGGTGGATCTATGGTATTTGGGGTTTTCTTCCAGTTTTGGGGGTGATGCCGTTCTTTTTTGGGGTGTTTTTGACGTGTTTTGGGGTCTCTGTTGTGTTTTGTTTGGTTCTCGTTGGTCATCATGTTGGAAAAGGGTAAATTGTGGGTTTTGGAGAACATCAGGTAGGTTTAGGGTGGTTTTGTGGTGGATCTATGGTTTTGGTGTATTTTCTTCCAGGTTTGGGGGTGATGCCGATATTTTTTGGGGTGTTTTTGACGTGTTTTGGGGTCTCCATTAGGTTTTGTTGGGTTCTTGTTTGTCATTATGTTAAATAGGAGTGGATTGTGGGTTTTGTAGAACATCAGGTAGGTTTAGGGTGTCCTTGGGGTGGATCTATGGTATTTGGGGTTTTCTTCCAGTTTTGGGGGTGATGCCGATATTTTTTGGGGTGTTTTTGACGTGTTTTGGGGTCTCCGTTGGGTTTTGTTGTGTTCTCGTTGGTCATCATGTTGGAAAAGGGTAAATTGTGGGTTTTGGAGAACATCAGGTAGGTTTAGGGTGGTTTTGGGTTGGATCTATGGTTTTGGTGTATTTTCTTCCAGTTTTGGGGGTGATGCCGATATTTTTTGGGTTGTTTTTGACGTGTTTTGGGGTCTCCATTTGGTTTTGTTGTGTTCTTGTTTGTCATTATGTTAAATAGGTGTGGATTGTGGGTTTTGTAGAACATCAGGTAGGTTTAGGGTGGTTTTGGGGTGGATCTATGGTTTTGGGGGATTTTCTTCCAGTTTTGGGGGTGATACCGTTCTTGTTTGGGGTGTTTTTGACGTTTTTTGGGGTCTCTGTTGGGTTTTGTTGGGTTCTCGTTGGTCATCGTGTTGGAAAAGAGTAAATTGTTGTTTTTGGAGAACATCAGGTAGGTTTAGGGTGTCCTTGGGGTGGATCTATGGTATTTGGGGTTTTCTTCCAGTTTTGGGGGTGATGCCGTTCTTTTTTGGGGTGTTTTTGACGTGTTTTGGGGTCTCCGTTGGGTTTTGTTGGGTTCTCGTTGGTCATCGTGTTGGAAAAGGGTAAATTGTTGGTTTTGGAGAACATCAGGTAGGTTTAGGGTGCTTTTGGGGTGGATATATGGTATTTGGGGTTTTCTTCTGTTTTTTGGCGTGATCCTGTTCTTTTTTGTGTTGTTTTTGACGTGTTTTGGGGTCTCCGTTGGGTTTTGTTGGGTTCTCGTTGGTCATTATGGTGGAAAAGGGTAAATTGTGGGTTTTGGAGAACATCAGGTAGTTTTAGGGTGGTTTTGTGGTGGATCTATGGTTTTGGGGGATTTTCTTCCAATTTTGGGGGTGATGCCGTTCTTGTTTGGGGTGTTTTTGACGTGTTTTGGGGTCTCTGTTGGGTTTTGTTGGGTTCTCGTTGGTCATCATAGTGGAAAAGTGTAAATTGTGGGTTTTGGAGAACATCAGGTAGGTTTAGGGTGGTTTTGGTGTGGATCTATGGTTTTGGCGTATTTTCTTCTAGTTTTGGGGGTGATGCCGATATTTTTTGGGGTGTTTTTGACGTGTTTTGGGGTCTCCATTAGGTTTTGTTGTGTTCTTGTTTGTCATTATGTTAAATAGGAGTGGATTGTGGGTTTTGTAGAACATCAGGTAGGTTTAGGGTTGTTTTGGGATGGATCTATTGTTTTGGCGTATTTTCTTCCAGTTTTGGGGGTGATGCCGTTCTTGTTTGGGGTGTTTTTGACGTTTTTTGGGGTCTCTGTTGGGTTTTGTTGGGTTCTCGTTGGTCATCGTGTTGGAAAATGGTAAATTGTTGGTTCTGGAGAACATCAGGTAGGTTTAGGGTGGTTTTGGGGTGGATCTATGGTTTTGGGGGATTTTCTTCCAGTTTTGGGGGTGATGCCGTTCTTGTTTGGGGTGTTTTTGACGTTTTTTGGGGTCTCTGTTGGGTTTTGTTGGGTTCTCGTTGGTCATCGTGTTGGAAAAGGGTAAATTGTGGGTTTTGGAGAACATCAGGTAGGTTTAGGGTGTCTTTGGGGTGGATCTATGGTATTTGGGGTTTTCTTCTATTTTTTGGCGTGATCCTGTTCTTTTTTGGGGTGTTTTGGACGTGTTTTGTGGTCTCCGTTGGGTTTTGTTGTGTTCTTGTTGGTCATTATGTTAAATAGGTGTGGATTGTGGGTTTTGGAGAACATCAGGTAAGTTTAGGGTGGTTTTGGGGTGGATCTATGGTTTTGGCGGATTTTCTTCCAGTTTTGGGGGTGATGCCGTTCTTGTTTGGGGTGTTTTTGACGTTTTTTGGGTTCTCTGTTGTGTTTTGTTTGGTTCTCGTTGGTCATCGTGTTGGAAAAGAGTAAATTGTTGTTTTTGGAGAACATCAGGTAAGTTTAGGGTGGTTTTGGGGTGGATCTATGATTTTGGCGTATTTTCTTCCAGTTTTGGGGGTGATGCCGATATTTTTTGGGTTGTTTTTGACGTGTTTTGGGGTCTCTGTTGGGTTTTGTTTGGTTCTCGTTGGTCATCGTGTTGGAAAAGGGTAAATTGTGGGTTTTGGAGAAGATCAGGTAGGTTTAGGGTGGTTTTGGGGTGTATCCATGGTTTTGGTGTATTTTCTTCCAGTTTTGGGGGTGATGCCGATATTTTTTGGGGTGTTTTTGACGTGTTTTGGGGTCTCCATTAGGTTTTGTTGTGTTCTTGTTGGTCATTATGTTAAATAGGTGTGGATTGTGGGTTTTGGAGAAGATCAGTTAGGTTTAGGGTGGTTTTGGGGTGGATCTATGGTTTTGGCGGATTTTCTTCCAATTTTGGGGGTTATGCCGATATTTTTTGGGGTGTTTTTGACGTTTTTTGGTGTCTCTGTTGGGTTTTGTTGGGTTCTCGTTGGTCATCATAGTGGAAAAGTGTAAATTGTGGGTTTTGGAGAAGATCAGGCAGGTTTAGGGTGGTTTTGGGGTGGATCCATGGTTTTGGCGTATTTTCTTCCAGTTTTGGGGGTGATGCTGATATTTTTTGTGTTGTTTTTGACGTGTTTTGGGGTCTCCATTAGGTTTTGTTGTGTTCTTGTTTGTCATTATGTTAAATATGAGTGGATTTTCGTTTTGGAGAACATCAGGTAGTTTTAGGGTGGTTTTGGGATGGATCTATGGTTTTGGCGGATTTTCTTCCAGTTTTGGGGGTGATGCCGTTCTTGTTTGGGGTGTTTTTGACGTTTTTTGGGGTCTCTGTTGGGTTTTGTTGGGTTCTCGTTGGTCATCGTGTTGGAAAAGGGTAAATTGTGGGTTTTGGAGAAGATCAGGTAGGTTTAGGGTGGTTTTGGGGTGGATCAATGGTTTTGGGGGATATTCTTCCAGTTTTGGGGGTGATGCCGTTCTTGTTTGGGGTGTTTTTGACGTGTTTTGGGGTCTCCGTTGGGTTTTGTTGGGTTCTCGTTGGTCATCATGTTGGAAAAGGGTAAATTGTTGGTTTTGGAGAACATCAGGTAGGTTTAGGGTGGTTTTGGGGTGGATCTATGGTTTTGGTGTATTTTCTTCCAGTTTTGGGGGTGATGCCGATATTTTTTGGGGTGTTTTTGACGTGTTTTGGGGTCTCCATTAGGTTTTGTTGTGTTCTTGTTGGTCATTATGTTAAATAGGAGTGGATTGTGGGTTTTGGAGAACATCAGGTAGGTTTAGGGTGGTTTTGTGGTGGATCTATGGTTTTGGCGGATTTTCTTCCAATTTTGGGGGTGATGCCGTTCTTGTTTGGTGTGTTTTTGACGTTTTTTGGTGTCTCTGTTGGGTTTTGTTGGGTTCTCGTTGGTCATCGTGTTGGAAAAGGGTAAATTGTTGGTTTTGGAGAACATCAGGTAGGTTTAGGGTGGTTTTGGGGTGGATATATGGTACTCAGTTTTGTTTTTTTTTTTTTTTGGGGGGGGGGGGGGGATGATCCTGGACTTTTTGTGTTGTTTTTGACGTGTTTTGGGGTCTCCGTTGTGTTTCATTTGGTTTTCCATGGTCATCGTGTTGTAAAAGGGTAAATTGTGGGTTTTGGAGAACTTCAGGTAGGTTTAGGGGGACTTTTCGCGTGGATTCATGGTATTTGGGGTTTTCTTCTATTTTGGAGAGTGATCCTCTCCTTTCTTCGTGTGATTTTGAAGTGTTTTGGGGTTTCCGTTGCGTTTCGTTGAGTTCCTAATGCGTTTTATGGTGGTTGGGAGTGTGCTTTGGGATTAGGAGAACATCAGGTAGGTTTAGGGTGTCCTTGGGGTGGATCTATGGTATTTGGGGTTTTCTTCCAGTTTTGGGGGTGATGCCGTTCTTGTTTGGGGTGTTTTTGACGTGTTTTGGGGTCTCCATTAGGTTTTGTTGGGTTCTTGTTTGCCATTATGTTAAATAGGAGTGGATTGTGGGTTTTGTAGAACATCAGGTAGGTTTAGGGTGGTTTTGTGGTGGATCTATGGTTTTGGCGTATTTTCTTCCAGTTTTGGGGGTGATGCCGTTCTTGTTTGGGGTGTTTTTGACGTTTTTTGGGGTCTCTGTTGGGTTTTGTTGGGTTCTCGTTGGTCATCGTGTTGGAAAAGGGTAAATTGTGGGTTTTGGAGAACATCAGGTAGGTTTAGGGTGGTTTTGGGGTGGATCTATGGTTTTGGGGGATATTCTTCCAGTTTTGGGGGTGATGCCATTTTTGTTTGGGGTGTTTTTGTCGTTTTTTGGGGTCTCTGTTGGGTTTTGTTGGGTTCTCGTTGGTCATCGTGTTGCAAAAGGGTAAATTGTGGGTTTTGTAGAACATCAGGTAGGTTTAGGGTGGTTTTGGGGTGGATATATGGTACTCAGTTTTTTTTTTTTTTTTTTTTTTGGGGGGGGGGATGATCCTGGACTTTTTGTGTTGTTTTTGACGTGTTTTGGGGTCTCCGTTGTGTTTCATTGGGTTTTCCATGGTCATCGTGTTGTAAAAGTGTAAATTGTGGGTTTTGGAGAACATCAGGTAGGTTTAGGGTGGTTTTGGGGTGGATCTATGGTTTTGGCGTATTTTCTTCCAGTTTTGGGGGTGATGCCGTTCTTGTTTGGGGTGTTTTTGACGTTTTTTGGTGTCTCTGTTGGGTTTTGTTGGGTTCTCGTTGGTCATCGTGTTGGAAAAGGGTAAATTGTGTGTTTTGGAGAACATCAGGTAGGTTTAGGGTGGTTTTGGGGTGGATATATGGTACTCAGTTTTTTTTTTTTTTTTTTTTTTTGGGGGGTGGGGGGATGATCCTGGACTTTTTGTGTTGTTTTTGACGTGTTTTGGGGTCTGCGTTGTGTTTCATTTGGTTTTCCATGGTCATCGTGTTGTAAAAGGGTAAATTGTGGGTTTTGGAGAACTTCAGGTAGGTTTAGGGAGACTTTTCGCGTGGATTCATGGTATTTGGGGTTTTCTTCTATTTTGGAGAGTGATCCTCTCCTTTCTTCGTGTGATTTTGAAGTGTTTTGGGGTTTCCGTTGCGTTTCGTTGAGTTCCTGATGCGTTTTATGGTGGTTGGGAGTGTGCTTTGGGATTAGGAGAACATCAGGTAGGTTTAGGGTGTCCTTGGGGTGGATCTATGGTATTTGGGGTTTTCTTCCAGTTTTGGGGGTGATGCCGTTCTTGTTTGGGGTGTTTTTGACGTGTTTTGGGGTCTCCGTTGGGTTTTGTTGGGTTCTCGTTGGTCATCATGTTGGAAAAGGGTAAATTGTGGGTTTTGGAGAACATCAGGTAGGTTTAGGGTGGTTTTGGGGTGGATCTATGGTATTTGGCGTATTTTCTTCCAGTTTTGGGGGTGATGCCGATATTTTTTGTGTTGTTTTTGACGTGTTTTGGGGTCTCCATTAGGTTTTGTTGGGTTCTTGTTGGTCATTATGTTAAATAGGTGTGGATTGTGGGTTTTGGAGAAGATCAGGTAGGTTTAGGGTGGTTTTGTGGTGGATCCTATGGTTTTGGCGGATTTTCTTCCAATTTTGGGGGTGATGCCGTTCTTGTTTGGTGTGTTTTTGACGTTTTTTGGGGTCTCTGTTGGGTTTTGTTGGGTTCTCGTTGGTCATCGTGTTGGAAAAGGGTAAATTGTTGGTTTTGGAGAACATCAGGTAGGTTTACGGTTGTTTTGGGGTGGATCTATGGTTTTGGGGGATTTTCTTCCAGTTTTGGGGGTGATGCCATTTTTGTTTGGGGTGTTTTTTTTTATGTTTTTGGGGTCTCTGTTTGGTTTTGTTGGGTTCTCGTTGGTCATCATGGTGGAAAAGTGTAAATTGTGGGTTTTGGAGAACATCAGGTAGGTTTAGGGTGGTTTTGGGGTGGATATATGGTACTCAGTTTTTTTTTTTTTTTTTTTTGGGGGGGCGGGGGGGATGATCCTGGACTTTTTGTGTTGTTTTTGACGTGTTTTGGGGTCTCCGTTGTGTTTCATTTGGTTTTCCATTGTCATCGTGTTGTAAAAGGGTAAATTGTGGGTTTTGGAGAACTTCAGGTAGGTTTAGGGGGACTTTTCGCGTGGATTCATGGTATTTGGGGTTTTCTTCTATTTTGGAGAGTGATCCTCTCCTTTCTTCGTGTGATTTTGAAGTGTTTTGGGGTTTCCGTATCGTTTCGTTGAGTTCCTAATGCGTTTTATGGTGGTTGGGAGTGTGCTTTGGGATTAGGAGAACATCAGGTAGGTTTAGGGTGGTTTTGGGGTGGATCTATGGTATTTGGGGTTTTCTTCCAGTTTTGGGGGTGATGCCGTTCTTGTTTGGGGTGTTTTTGACGTGTTTTGGGGTCTCCATTAGGTTTTGTTGGGTTCTTGTTTGCCATTATGTTAAATAGGAGTGGATTGTGGGTTTTGGAGAACATCAGGTAGGTTTAGGGTGGTTTTGTGGTGGATCTATGGTTTTGGCGTATTTTCTTCCAGTTTTGGGGGTGATGCCGTTCTTGTTTGGGGTGTTTTTGACGTTTTTTGGGGTCTCTGTTGGGTTTTGTTGGGTTCTCGTTGGTCATCGTGTTGGAAAAGGGTAAATTGTGGGTTTTGGAGAACATCAGGTAGGTTTAGGGTGGTTTTGGGGTCGATCTATGGTATTTGGCGTATTTTCTTCCAGTTTTGGGGGTGATGCCGATATTTTTTGTGTTGTTTTTGACGTGTTTTGGGGTCTCCATTAGGTTTTGTTGGGTTCTTGTTGGTCATTATGTTAAATAGGAGTGGATTGTGGGTTTTGGAGAACATCAGGTAGGTTTAGGGTGGTTTTGGGGTGGATCTATGGTTTTGGCGTATTTTCTTCCAATTTTGGGGTGATGCCGTTCTTGTTTGGGGTGTTTTTGACGTTTTTTGGGTTCTCTGTTGTGTTTTGTTTGGTTCTCGTTGGTCATCGTGTTGGAAAAGGGTAAATTGTTGGTTTTGGAGAACATCAGGTAGGTTTAGGGTGGTTTTGTGGTGGATCTATGGTTTTGGGGGATTTTCTTCCAGTTTTGGTGGTGATGCCGATATTTTTTGGGGTGTTTTTGACGTGTTTTGGGGTCTCCATTATGTTTTGTTGTGTTCTTGTTGGTCATTATGTTAAATAGGAGTGGATTGTGGGTTTTGGAGAACATCAGGTAGGTTTAGGGTGGTTTTGGGGTGGATCTATGGTTTTGGCGGATTTTCTTCCAGTTTTGGGGGTGATGCCGTTCTTGTTTGGGGTGTTTTTGACGTTTTTTGGTGTCTCTGTTGTGTTTTGTTGGGTTCTCGTTGGTCATCGTGTTGGAAAAGGGTAAATTGTGGGTTTTGGAGAACATCAGGTAGTTTTAGGGTGGTTTTGGGGTGGATCTATGGTTTTGGTGTATTTTCTTCCAGTTTTGGGGGTGATGCCGATATTTTTTGGGGTGTTTTTGACGTGTTTTGGGGTCTCCATTTGGTTTTGTTGGGTTCTTGTTTGTCATTATGTTAAATAGGTGTGGATTGTGGGTTTTGGAGAACATCAGGTAGGTTTAGGGTGGTTTTGGGGTGGATCTATGGTTTTGGGGGATTTTCTTCCAGTTTTGGGGGTGATACCGTTCTTGTTTGGGGTGTTTTTGACGTTTTTTGGGGTCTCTGTTGGGTTTTGTTGGGTTCTCGTTGGTCATCGTGTTGGAAAAGAGTAAATTGTTGTTTTTGGAGAACATCAGGTAAGTTTAGGGTGGTTTTGGGGTGGATCTATGATTTTGGTGTATTTTCTTCCAGTTTTGGGGGTGATGCCGATATTTTTTGGTGTGTTTTTGACGTGTTTTGGGGTCTCTTTGGGTTTTGTTGGGTTCTCGTTGGTCATCGTGTTGGAAAAGGGTAAATTGTTGGTTTTGTAGAACATCAGGTAGGTTTAGGGTGGTTTTGGGGTGGATCTATGGTATTTGGGGTTTTCTTCTGTTTTTTGGCGTGATCCTGTTCTTTTTTGTGTTGTTTTTGACGTGTTTTGGGGTCTCCGTTGGGTTTTGTTGTGTATTCGTTGGTCATTATGGTGGAAAACGGTAAATTGTGGGTTTTGGAGAACATCAGGTAGGTTTAGGGTGGTTTTGGGGTGGATCTATGGTTTTGGTGTATTTTCTTCCAGTTTTGGGGTTGATGCCGATATTTTTTGGGGTGTTTTTGACGTGTTTTGGGGTCTCCATTAGGTTTTGTTGTGTTCTTGTTGGTCATTATTATTAAATAGGTGTGGATTGTGGGTTTTGTAGAACATCAGTTAGGTTTAGGGTGGTTTTGGGGTGGATCTATGGTTTTGGCGTATTTTCTTCCACTTTTGGGGGTGATGCCGTTCTTGTTTGGGGTGTTTTTGACGTTTTTTGGTGTCTCTGTTGGGTTTTGTTGGGTTCTCGTTGGTCATCGTGTTGGAAAAGTGTAAATTGTGGGTTTTGGAGAACATCAGGTAGGTTTAGGGTGGTTTAGGGGTGGATATATGCTACTCAGTTTTTTTTTTTTTTATTTTTTTTTTTTGGGGGGGGGGGATGATCCTGGACTTTTTGTGTTGTTTTTGACGTGTTTTGGGGTCTCCGTTGGGTTTCATTTGGTTTTCCATGGTCATCGTGTTGTAAAAGTGTAAATTGTGGGTTTTGGAGAACTTCAGGTAGGTTTAGGGGGACTTTTCGAGTGGATTCATGGTATTTGGGGTTTTCTTCTATTTTGGAGATTGATCCTCTCCTTTCTTCGTGTGATTTTGAAGTGTTTTGGGGTTTCTGTTGCGTTTTTTTGAGTTCCTAATGCGTTTTATGGTGGTTGGGAGTGTGCTTTGGGATTAGGAGAACATCAGGTAGGTTTAGGGTGTCCTTGGGGTGGATCTATGGTATTTGGGGTTTTCTTCCAGTTTTGGGGGTGATGCCGTTCTTTTTTGGGGTGTTTTTGACGTGTTTTGGGGTCTCCGTTGGGTTTTGTTGGGTTCTCGTTGGTCATCGTGTTGGAAAAGGGTAAATTGTTGTTTTCGGAGAACATCAGGTAGGTTGAGGGTGGTTTTGGGGTGGATATATGGTATTTGGGGTTTTCTTCTGTTTTTTGGCGTGATCCTGTTCTTTTTTGTGTTGTTTTTGACGTGTTTTGGGGTCTCCGTTGGGTTTTGTTGTGTTCTCGTTGGTCATTATGGTGGAAAAGGGTAAATTGTGGGTTTTGGAGAACATCAGGTAGGTTTAGGGTGGTTTTGGGGTGGATCCATGGTTTTGGTGTATTTTCTTCCAGTTTTGGGGGTGATGCCGTTCTTGTTTGGGGTGTTTTTGACGTTTTTTGGGGTCTCCATTAGGTTTTGTTGTGTTCTTGTTGGTCATTATGTTAAATAGGTGTGGATTGTGGGTTTTGGAGAACATCAGGTAGTTTTAGGGTGGTTTTGTGGTGGATCTATGGTTTTGGGGGATTTTCATCCAATTTTGGGGGTGATGCCGTTCTTGTTTGGGGTGTTTTTGACGTTTTTTGGGGTCTCTGTTGGGTTTTGTTGGGTTCTCGTTGGTCATCATAGTGGAAAAGTGTAAATTGTTGGTTTTGGAGAACATCAGGTAGGTTTAGGGTGGTTTTGGTGTGGATCTATGGTTTTGGCGTATTTTCTTCTAGTTTTGGGGGTGATGCCGATATTTTTTGGGGTGTTTTTGACGTGTTTTGGGGTCTCCATTAGGTTTTGTTGTGTTCTTGTTTGTCATTATGTTAAATAGGAGTGGATTGTGGGTTTTGTAGAACATCAGGTAGGTTTAGGGTTGTTTTGGGATGGATCTATTGTTTTGGCGTATTTTCTTCCAGTTTTGGGGGTGATGCCGTTCTTGTTTGTGGTGTTTTTGACGTTTTTTGGGGTCTCTGTTGGGTTTTGTTGGGTTCTCGTTGGTCATCGTGTTGGAAAAGGGTAAATTGTGGGTTTTGGAGAACATCAGGTAGGTTTAGGGTGGTTTTGGGGTGGATCTATGGTTTTGGCGGATTTTCTTCCAGTTTTGGGGGTGATGCCGTTCTTGTTTGGGGTGTTTTTGACGTTTTTTGGGGTCTCTGTTGGGTTTTGTTGGGTTCTCGTTGGTCATCGTGTTGGAAAAGAGTAAATTGTGGGTTTTGGAGAACATCAGGTAGGTTTAGGGTGTCTTTGGGGTGGATCTATGGTATTTGGGGTTTTCTTCTATTTTTTGGCGTGATCCTGTTCTTTTTTGGGGTGTTTTGGTCGTGTTTTGGGGTCTCCGTTGGGTTTTGTTGTGTTCTCGTTGGTCATTATGGTGGAAAAGGGTAAATTGTGGGTTTTGGAGAACATCAGGTAGGTTTAGGGTGGTTTTGGGGTGGATCCATGGTTTTGGTGTATTTTCTTCCAGTTTTGGGGGTGATGCCGTTCTTGTTTGGGGTGTTTTTGACGTTTTTTGGGGTCTCCATTAGGTTTTGTTGTGTTCTTGTTGGTCATTATGTTAAATAGGTGTGGATTGTGGGTTTTGGAGAACATCAGGTAGTTTTAGGGTGGTTTTGTGGTGGATCTATGGTTTTGGGGGATTTTCTTCCAATTTTGGGGTGATGCCGTTCTTGTTTGGGGTGTTTTTGACGTTTTTTGGGGTCTCTGTTGGGTTTTGTTGGGTTCTCGTTGGTCATCATAGTGGAAAAGTGTAAATTGTGGGTTTTGGAGAACATCAGGTAGGTTTAGGGTGGTTTTGGTGTGGATCTATGGTTTTGGCGTATTTTCTTCTAGTTTTGGGGGTGATGCCGATATTTTTTGGGGTGTTTTTGACGTGTTTTGGGGTCTCCATTAGGTTTTGTTGTGTTCTTGTTTGTCATTATGTTAAATAGGAGTGGATTGTGGGTTTTGTAGAACATCAGGTAGGTTTAGGGTTGTTTTGGGATGGATCTATTGTTTTGGCGTATTTTCTTCCAGTTTTGGGGGTGATGCCGTTCTTGTTTGTGGTGTTTTTGACGTTTTTTGGGGTCTCTGTTGGGTTTTGTTGGGTTCTCGTTGGTCATCGTGTTGCAAAAGGGTAAATTGTGGGTTTTGGAGAACATCAGGTAGGTTTAGGGTGGTTTTGGGGTGGATCTATGGTTTTGGGGGATTTTCTTCCAGTTTTGGGGGTGATGCCGTTCTTGTTTGGGGTGTTTTTGACGTTTTTTGGGGTCTCTGTTGGGTTTTGTTGGGTTCTCGTTGGTCATCGTGTTGGAAAAGGGTAAATTGTGGGTTTTGGAGAACATCAGGTAGGTTTAGGGTGTCTTTGGGGTGGATCTATGGTATTTGGGGTTTTCTTCTATTTTTTGGCGTGATCCTGTTCTTTTTTGGGGTGTTTTGGACGTGTTTTGTGGTCTCCGTTGGGTTTTGTTGTGTTCTTGTTGGTCATTATGTTAAATAGGTGTGGATTGTGGGTTTTGGAGAACATCAGGTAAGTTTAGGGTGGTTTTGGGGTGGATCTATGGTTTTGGCGGATTTTCTTCCAGTTTTGGGGGTGATGCCGTTCTTGTTTGGGGTGTTTTTGACGTTTTTTGGGTTCTCTGTTGTGTTTTGTTTGGTTCTCGTTGGTCATCGTGTTGGAAAAGAGTAAATTGTTGTTTTTGGAGAACATCAGGTAAGTTTAGGGTGGTTTTGGGGTGGATCTATGATTTTGGCGTATTTTCTTCCAGTTTTGGGGGTGATGCCGATATTTTTTGGGGTGTTTTTGACGTGTTTTGGGGTCTCTGTTGGGTTTTGTTTGGTTCTCGTTGGTCATCGTGTTGGAAAAGGGTAAATTGTTGGTTTTGGAGAACATCAGGTAGGTTTAGGGTGGTTTTGGGGTGGATCCATGGTTTTGGGGGATTTTCTTCCAATTTTGGGGGTGATGCCGATATTTTTTGTGTTGTTTTTGACGTGTTTTGGGGTCTCCATTAGGTTTTGTTGTGTTCTTGTTGGTCATTATGTTAAATAGTTGTGGATTGTGGGTTTTGGAGAACATCAGTTAGGTTTAGAGTGGTTTTGTGGTGGATCTATGGTTTTGGCGGATTTTCTTCCAATTTTGGGGGTGATGCCGTTCTTGTTTGGGGTGTTTTTGACGTTTTTTGGGGTCTCTGTTGGGTTTTGTTGGGTTCTCGTTGGTCATCATAGTGGAAAAGTGTAAATTGTGGGTTTTGTAGAACATCAGGTAGGTTTAGGGTGGTTTTGGGGTGGATCTATGGTTTTGGCGTATTTTCTTCCAGTTTTGGGGGTGATGCCGATATTTTTTGTGTTGTTTTTGACGTGTTTTGGGGTCTCCATTAGGTTTTGTTGTGTTCTTGTTTGTCATTTTGTTAAATAGGAGTGGATTGTGGGTTTTGGAGAAGATCAGGTAGGTTTAGGGTGGTTTTGGGGTGGATCTATTGTTTTGGCGTATTTTCTTCCAGTTTTGGGGGTGATGCCGTTCTTTTTTGGGGTGTTTTTGACGTGTTTTGGGGTCTCCGTTGGGTTTTGTTGGGTTCTCGTTGGTCATCGTGTTGGAAAAGGGTAAATTGTTGTTTTTGGAGAACATCAGTTAGGTGTAGGGTGGTTTTGGGGTGGATATATGGTATTTGGGGTTTTCTTCTGTTTTTTGGCGTGATCCTGTTCTTTTTTGTGTTGTTTTTGACGTGTTTTGGGGTCTCCGTTGGGTTTTGTTGTGTTCTCGTTGGTCATTATGGTGGAAAAGGGTAAATTGTGGGTTTTGGAGAACATCAGGTAGGTTTAGGGTGGTTTTGGGGTGGATCCATGGTTTTGGTGTATTTTCTTCCAGTTTTGGGGGTGATGCCGTTCTTGTTTGGGGTGTTTTTGACGTTTTTTGGGGTCTCCATTAGGTTTTGTTGTGTTCTTGTTGGTCATTATGTTAAATAGGTGTGGATTGTGGGTTTTGGAGAACATCAGGTAGTTTTAGGGTGGTTTTGTGGTGGATCTATGGTTTTGGGGGATTTTCTTCCAGTTTTGGGGGTGATGCCGTTCTTGTTTGGGGTGTTTTTGACGTTTTTTGGTGTCTCTGTTGGGTTTTGTTGGGTTCTCGTTGGTCATCGTGTTGTAAAAGGGTAAATTGTGGGTTTTGGAGAACATCAGGTAGGTTTAGGGTGGTTTTGTGGTGGATCTATGGTTTTGGGGGATTTTCTTCCAGTTTTGGGGGTGATGCCGTTCTTGTTTGGGGTGTTTTTGACGTTTTTTGGGGTCTCTGTTGGGTTTTGTTGGGTTCTCGTTGGTCATCGTGTTGGAAAAGGGTAAATTGTGGGTTTTGGAGAACATCAGGTAGGTTTAGGGTGTCTTTGGGGTGGATCTATGGTATTTGGGGTTTTCTTCTATTTTTTGGCGTGATCCTGTTCTTTTTTGGGGTGTTTTGGACGTGTTTTGTGGTCTCCGTTGGGTTTTGTTGTGTTCTTGTTGGTCATTATGTTAAATAGGTGTGGATTGTGGGTTTTGGAGAACATCAGGTAAGTTTAGGGTGGTTTTGGGGTGGATCTATGGTTTTGGCGGATTTTCTTCCAGTTTTGGGGGTGATGCCGTTCTTGTTTGGGGTGTTTTTGACGTTTTTTGGGTTCTCTGTTGTGTTTTGTTTGGTTCTCGTTGGTCATCGTGTTGGAAAAGAGTAAATTGTTGTTTTTGGAGAACATCAGGTAAGTTTAGGGTGGTTTTGGGGTGGATCTATGATTTTGGCGTATTTTCTTCCAGTTTTGGGGGTGATGCCGATATTTTTTGGGGTGTTTTTGACGTGTTTTGGGGTCTCTGTTGGGTTTTGTTGGGTTCTCGTTGGTCATCATAGTGGAAAAGTGTAAATTGTGGGTTTTGGAGAAGATCAGGTAGGTTTAGGGTGGTTTTGGGGTGGATCCATGGTTTTGGGGGATTTTCTTCCAATTTTGGGGGTGATGCCGATATTTTTTGGGGTGTTTTTGACGTGTTTTGGGGTCTCCATTAGGTTTTGTTGTGTTCTTGTTGGTCATTATGTTAAATAGTTGTGGATTGTGGGTTTTGGAGAACATCAGTTAGGTTTAGAGTGGTTTTGTGGTGGATCTATGGTTTTGGCGGATTTTCTTCCAATTTTGGGGGTGATGCCGTTCTTGTTTGGGGTGTTTTTGACGTTTTTTGGGGTCTCTGTTGGGTTTTGTTGGGTTCTCGTTGGTCATCATAGTGGAAAAGTGTAAATTGTGGGTTTTGTAGAACATCAGGTAGGTTTAGGGTGGTTTTGGGGTGGATCTATGGTTTTGGCGTATTTTCTTCCAGTTTTGGGGGTGATGCCGATATTTTTTGTGTTGTTTTTGACGTGTTTTGGGGTCTCCATTAGGTTTTGTTGTGTTCTTGTTTGTCATTTTGTTAAATAGGAGTGGATTGTGGGTTTTGGAGAACATCAGGTAGGTTTAGGGTGGTTTTGGGGTGGATCTATTGTTTTGGCGTATTTTCTTCCAGTTTTGGGGGTGATGCCGTTCTTGTTTGTGGTGTTTTTGACGTTTTTTGGGGTCTCTGTTGGGTTTTGTTGGGTTCTCGTTGGTCATCGTGTTGGAAAAGGGTAAATTGTGGGTTTTGGAGAACATCAGGTAGTTGTAGGGTGGTTTTGGGGTGGATCTATGGTTTTGGCGTGTTTTCTTCCAGTTTTGGGGGTGATGCCGTTCTTGTTTGGGGTGTTTTTGACGTTTTTTGGGGTGTCTTTTGGGTTTTTTTGGGTTCTCGTTGGTCATCGTGTTGGAAAAGGGTAAATTGTGGGTTTTGGAGAACATCAGGTAGGTTTAGGGTGGTTTTGGGGTGGATATATGCTACTCAGTTTTTTTTTTTTTTTTTTTTTTTTTTTGGGGGGGGGGGGATGATCCTGGACTTTTTGTGTTGTTTTTGACGTGTTTTGGGGTCTCCGTTGGGTTTCTTTTGGTTTTCCATGGTCATCGTGTTGTAAAAGGGTAAATTGTGGGTTTTGGAGAACTTCAGGTAGGTTTAGGGGGACTTTTCGCGTGGATTCATGGTATTTGGGGTTTTCTTCTATTTTGGAGAGTGATCCTCTCCTTTCTTCGTGTGATTTTGAAGTGTTTTGGGGTTTCTGTTGCGTTTTTTTGAGTTCCTAATGCGTTTTATGGTGGTTGGGAGTGTGCTTTGGGATTAGGAGAACATCAGGTAGGTTTAGGGTGTCCTTGGGGTGGATCTATGGTATTTGGGGTTTTCTTCCAGTTTTGGGGGTGATGCCGTTCTTTTTTGGGGTGTTTTTGACGTGTTTTGGGGTCTCCGTTGGGTTTTGTTGGGTTCTCGTTGGTCATCGTGTTGGAAAAGGGTAAATTGTTGTTTTCGGAGAACATCAGGTAGGTTTAGGGTGTCTTTGGGGTGGATCTATGGTATTTGGGGTTTTCTTTCTATTTTTTGGCGTGATCCTGTTCTTTTTTGTGTTGTTTTGGACGTGTTTTGTGGTCTCCGTTGGGTTTTGTTGTGTTCTTGTTGGTCATTATGTTAAATAGGTGTGGATTGTGGGTTTTGGAGAACATCAGGTAAGTTTAGGGTGGTTTTGGGGTGGATCTATGGTTTTGGCGGATTTTCTTCCAGTTTTGGGGGTGATGCCGTTCTTGTTTGGGGTGTTTTTGACGTTTTTTGGGTTCTCTGTTGTGTTTTGTTTGGTTCTCGTTGGTCATCGTGTTGGAAAAGAGTAAATTGTTGTTTTTGGAGAACATCAGGTAAGTTTAGGGTGGTTTTGGGGTGGATCTATGATTTTGGCGTATTTTCTTCCAGTTTTGGGGGTGATGCCGATATTTTTTGGGGTGTTTTTGACGTGTTTTGGGGTCTCTGTTGGGTTTTGTTTGGTTCTCGTTGGTCATCGTGTTGGAAAAGGGTAAATTGTTGGTTTTGGAGAACATCAGGTAGGTTTAGGGTGGTTTTGGGGTGGATCCATGGTTTTGGGGGATTTTCTTCCAATTTTGGGGGTGATGCCGATATTTTTTGGGGTGTTTTTGACGTGTTTTGGGGTCTCCATTAGGTTTTGTTGGGTTCTCGTTGGTCATCGTGTTGGAAAAGGGTAAATTGTGGGTTTTGGAGAACATCAGGTAGGTTTACGGTGGTTTTGGGGTGGATCTATGGTTTTGGGGGATATTCTTCCAGTTTTGGGGGTGATGCCATTTTTGTTTGGGGTGTTTTTGTCGTTTTTTGGGGTCTCTGTTGGGTTTTGTTGGGTTCTCGTTGGTCATCGTGTTGGAAAAGGGTAAATTGTGGGTTTTGGAGAACATCAGGTAGGTTTAGGGTGGTTTTGGGGTGGATCTATGGTATTTGGCGTATTTTCTTCCAGTTTTGGGGGTGATGCCGATATTTTTTGGGGTGTTTTGACGTGTTTTGGGGTCTCCATTAGGTTTTGTTGGGTTCTTGTTGGTCATCATGTTAAATAGGTGTGGATTGTGGGTTTTGGAGAACATCAGGTAGGTTTAGGGTGGTTTTGTGGTGGATCTATGGTTTTGGCGGATTTTCTTCCAATTTTGGGGGTGATGCCGTTCTTGTTTGGGGTGTTTTTGACGTTTTTTGGGGTCTCTGTTGGGTTTTGTTGGGTTCTCGTTGGTCATCGTGTTGGAAAAGGGTAAATTGTGGGTTTTGGAGAACATCAGGTAGGTTTACGGTGGTTTTGGGGTGGATCTATGGTTTTGGGGGATTTTCTTCCAGTTTTGGGGGTGATGCCATTTTTGTTTGGGGTGGTTTTTTTTATGTTTTTGGGGTCTCTGTTTGGTTTTGTTGGGTTCTCGTTGGTCATCATGGTGGAAAAGTGTAAATTGTGGGTTTTGGAGAACATCAGGTAGGTTTAGGGTGGTTTTGGGGTGGATATATGGTACTCAGTTTTTTTTTTTTTTTTTTTTTTTGGGGGGGGGGGGGGATGATCCTGGACTTTTTGTGTTGTTTTTGACGTGTTTTGGGGTCTCCGTTGTGTTTCATTTGGTTTTCCATGGTCATCGTGTTGTAAAAGGGTAAATTGTGGGTTTTGGAGAACTTCAGGTAGGTTTAGGGGACTTTTCGCGTGGATTCATGGTATTTGGGGTTTTCTTCTATTTTGGAGAGTGATCCTCTCCTTTCTTCGTGTGATTTTGAAGTGTTTTGGGGTTTCCGTTGCGTTTCGTTGAGTTCCTAATGCGTTTTATGGTGGTTGGGAGTGTGCTTTGGGATTAGGAGAACATCAGGTAGGTTGAGGGTGGTTTTGGGGTGGATCTATGGTTTTGGCGTATTTTCTTCCAGTTTTGGGGGTGATGCCGTTCTTGTTTGGGGTGTTTTTGACGTTTTTTGGTGTCTCTGTTGGGTTTTGTTGGGTTCTCGTTGGTCATCGTGTTGGAAAAGGGTAAATTGTGGGTTTTGTAGAACATCAGGTAGGTTTAGGGTGGTTTTGGGGTGGATCTATGGTATTTGGGGTTTTCTTCTATTTTTTGGCGTGATCCTGTTCTTTTTTGTGTTGTTTTGGACGTGTTTTGTGGACTCCGTTGGGTTTGTTGTGTTCTTGTTTGCCATTATGTTAAATAGGAGTGGATTGTGGGTTTTGTAGAACATCAGGTAGGTTTAGGGTGGTTTTGTGGTGGATCTATGGTTTTGGCGTATTTTCTTCCAGTTTTGGGGGTGATGCCGTTCTTGTTTGGGGTGTTTTTGTCGTTTTTTGGGGTCTCTGTTGGGTTTTGTTGGGTTCTCGTTGGTCATCGTGTTGGAAAAGGGTAAATTGTTGGTTTTGGAGAACATCAGGTAGGTTTAGGGTGGTTTTGGGGTCGATCTATGGTATTTGGCGTATTTTCTTCCAGTTTTGGGGGTGATGCCGATATTTTTTGTGTTGTTTTTGACGTGTTTTGGGGTCTCCATTAGGTTTGTTGGGTTCTTGTTGGTCATTATGTTAAATAGGAGTGGATTGTGGGTTTTGGAGAACATCAGGTAGGTTTAGGGTGGTTTTGGGGTGGATCTATGGTTTTGGCGTATTTTCTTCCAATTTTGGGGGTGATGCCGTTCTTGTTTGGGGTGTTTTTGACGTTTTTTGGGGTCTCTGTTGGGTTTTGTTGGGTTCTCGTTGGTCATCGTGTTGGAAAAGGGTAAATTGTTGGTTTTGGAGAACATCAGGTAGGTTTAGGGTGGTTTTGTGGTGGATCTATGGTTTTGGGGGATTTTCTTCCAGTTTTGGGGGTGATGCCGATATTTTTTGGGGTGTTTTTGACGTGTTTTGGGGTCTCCATTATGTTTTGTTGTGTTCTTGTTGGTCATTATGTTAAATAGGAGTGGATTGTGGGTTTTGGAGAACATCAGGTAGGTTTAGGGTGGTTTTGGGGTGGATCTATGGTTTTGGCGGATTTTCTTCCAGTTTTGGGGGTGATGCCGTTCTTGTTTGGGGTGTTTTTGACGTTTTTTGGTGTCTCTGTTGGGTTTTGTTGGGTTCTCGTTGGTCATCGTGTTGGAAAAGGGTAAATTGTGGGTTTTGGAGAAGATCAGGTAGGTTTAGGGTGGTTTTGGGGTGGATCTATGGTTTTGGCGGATTTTCTTCCAGTTTTGGGGGTGATGCCATTCTTGTTTGGGGTGTTTTTTAAGGTTTTTGGGGTCTCTGTTTGGTTTTGTTGGTTCTCGTTGGTCATCATGGTGGAAAAGGGTAAATTGTGGGTTTTGGAGAAGATCAGGTAGGTTTAGGGTGGTTTTGTGGTGGATCTATGGTTTTGGTGTATTTTCTTCCAGTTTTGGGGGTGATACCGTTCTTGTTTGGGGTGTTTTTGACGTTTTTTGGGGTCTCTGTTGGGTTTTGTTGGGTTCTCGTTGGTCATCGTGTTGGAAAAGAGTAAATTGTTGTTTTTGGAGAACATCAGGTAAGTTTAGGGTGGTTTTGGGTGGATCTATGATTTTGGCGTATTTTCTTCCAGTTTTGGGGGTGATGCCGATATTTTTTGGGGTGTTTTTGACGTGTTTTGGGGTCTCTGTTGGGTTTTGTTGGGTTCTCGTTGGTCATCGTGTTGGAAAAGGGTAAATTGTTGTTTTCGGAGAACATCAGGTAGGTTTAGGTTGGTTTTGGGGATGAACCATGGTTTTGGGGATTTTCTTCCAATTTTGGGGGTGATGCCGATATTTTTTGTGTTGTTTTTGACGTGTTTTGGGGTCTCCATTAGGTTTTGTTGTGTTCTTGTTGGTCATTATGTTAAATAGTTGTGGATTGTGGGTTTTGGAGAACATCAGTTAGGTTTAGTGTGGTTTTGTGGTGGATCTATGGTTTTGGCGGATTTTCTTCCAATTTTGGGGGTGATGCCGTTCTTGTTTGGGGTGTTTTTGACGTTTTTTGGTGTCTCTGTTGGGTTTTGTTGGGTTCTCGTTGGTCATCATAGTGGAAAAGTGTAAATTGTGGGTTTTGGAGAACATCAGGTAGGTTTAGGGTTGGTTTTGGGGTGGATCTATGGTTTTGGCGGATTTTCTTCCAGTTTTGGGGGTGATGCCGATATTTTTTGGGGTGTTTTGACGTGTTTTGGGGTCTCCATTAGGTTTTGTTGTGTTCTTGTTTGTCATTATGTTAAATAGGAGTGGATTGTGGGTTTTGTAGAACATCAGGTAGGTTTAGGGTGGTTTTGTGGTGGATCTATGGTTTTGTTGTATTTTCTTCCAGTTTTGGGGGTGATGCCGTTCTTGTTTGGGGTGTTTTTGACGTTTTTTGGTGTCTCTGTTGGGTTTTGTTGGGTTCTCGTTGGTCATCGTGTTGGAAAAGGGTAAATTGTTGGTTTTGGAGAACATCAGGTAGGTTTAGGGTGGTTTTGGGGTTGATATATGGTACTCAGTTTTTTTTTTTTTTTTTTTTTTTTTTTTTTTTTGGGGGGGGGATGATCCTGGACTTTTTGTGTTGTTTTTGACGTGTTTTGGGGTCTCCGTTGTGTTTCTTTTGGTTTTCCATGGTCATCGTGTTGTAAAAGGGTAAATTGTGGGTTTTGGAGAACTTCAGGTAGGTTTTGGGGGACTTTTCGCGTGGATTCATGGTATTTGGGGTTTTCTTCTATTTTGGAGAGTGATCCTCTCCTTTCTTCGTGTGATTTTGAAGTGTTTTGGGGTTTCCGTTGCGTTTCGTTGAGTTCCTAATGCGTTTTATGGTGGTTGGGAGAGTGCTTTGGGATTAGGAGAACATCAGGTAGGTTTAGGGTGTCCTTGGGGTGGATCTATGGTATTTGGGGTTTTCTTCCAGTTTTGGGGGTGATGCCGTTCTTGTTTGGGGTGTTTTTGACGTGTTTTGGGGTCTCTGTTGTGTTTTGTTTGGTTCTCGTTGGTCATCGTGTTGGAAAAGAGTAAATTGTTGTTTTTGGAGAACATCAGGTAGGTTTAGGGTGGTTTTGGGGTGGATCTATGATTTTGGCGTATTTTCTTCCAGTTTTGGGGGTGATGCCGATATTTTTTGGGGTGTTTTTGACGTTTTTTTGGGGTCTCTGTTGGGTTTTGTTGGGTTCTCGTTGGTCATCGTGATGGAAAAGGGTAAATTGTGGGTTTTGGAGAACATCAGGTAGGTTTAGGGTGGTTTTGGGGTGGATCTATGGTATTTGGGGTTTTCTTCTTTTTTTGGCGTGATCCTGTTCTTTTTTGTGTTGTTTTTGACGTGTTTTGGGGTCTCCGTTGGGTTTTGTTGTGTTCTCGTAGGTCATTATGGTGGAAAAGGGTAAATTGTGGGTTTTGGAGAACATCAGGTAGGTTTAGGGTGGTTTTGGGGTGTATCCATGGTTTTGGTGTATTTTCTTCCAGTTTTGGGGGTGATGCCGATATTTTTTGGGGTGTTTTTGACGTGTTTTGGGGTCTCCATTAGGTTTTGTTGTGTTCTTGTTGGTCATTATGTTAAATAGGTGTGGATTGTGGGTTTTGGAGAAGATCAGTTAGGTTTAGGGTGGTTTTGGGGTGGATCTATGGTTTTGGCGGAGTTTCTTCCAATTTTGGGGGGTATGCCGATATTTTTTGGGGTGTTTTTGACGTTTTTTGGTGTCTCTGTTGGGTTTTGTTGGGTTCTCGTTGGTCATCATAGTGGAAAAGTGTAAATTGTGGGTTTTGGAGAAGATCAGGCAGGTTTAGGGTGGTTTTGGGGTAGATCTATGGTTTTGGCGTATTTTCTTCCATTTTTGGGGGTGATGCTGATATTTTTTGGGGTGTTTTTGACGTGTTTTGGGGTCTCCATTAGGTTTTGTTTTGTTCTTGTTTGTCATTATGTTAAATAGGAGTGGATTGTGGGTTTTGTAGATAATCAGGTAGGTTTAGGGTGGTTTTGGGGTGGATCTATTGTTTTGGCGGATTTTCTTCCAGTTTTGGGGGTGATGCCGTTCTTGTTTGGGGTGTTTTTGACGTTTTTTGGGGTCTCTGTTGGGTTTTGTTGGGTTCTCGTTGGTCATCGTGTTGGAAAAGGGTAAATTGTGGGTTTTGGAGAACATCAGGTAGGTTTAGGGTGGTTTTTGGTGGATCAATGGTTTTGGGGGATATTCTTCCAGTTTTGGGGGTGATGCCATTTTTGTTTGGGGTGTTTTTGTCGTTTTTTGGGGTCTCTGTTGGGTTTTGTTGGGTTCTCGTTGGTCATCGTGTTGGAAAAGGGTAAATTGTGGGTTTTGTAGAACATCAGGTAGGTTTAGGGTGGTTTTGGGGTGGATATATGGTACTCAGTTTTTTTTTTTTTTTTTTTGGGGGGAGAGGGATGATCCTGGACTTTTTGTGTTGTTTTTGACGTGTTTTGGGGTCTCCGTTGTGTTTCATTGGGTTTTCCATGGTCATCGTGTTGTAAAAGTGTAAATTGTGGGTTTTGGAGAACATCAGGTAGGTTTAGGGTGGTTTTGGGGTGGATCTATGGTTTTGGGGGATTTTCTTCCAGTTTTGGGGGTGATGCCGTTCTTGTTTGGGGTGTTTTTGACGTTTTTTGGTGTCTCTGTTGGGTTTTGTTGGGTTCTCGTTGGTCATCGTGTTGGAAAAGTGTAAATTGTGTGTTTTGGAGAACATCAGGTAGGTTTAGGGTGGTTTTGGGGTGGATATATGGTACCCGGTTTTTTTTTTTTTTTTTTTTGGGGGGTGGGGGTATGATCCTGGACTTTTTGTGTTGTTTTTGACGTGTTTTGGGGTCTCCGTTGTGTTTCATTTGGTTTTCCATGGTCATCGTGTTGTAAAAGGGTAAATTGTGGGTTTTGGAGAACTTCAGGTAGGTTTAGGGGGACTTTTCGCGTGGATTCATGGTATTTGGGGTTTTCTTCTATTTTGGAGAGTGATCCTCTCCTTTCTTCGTGTGATTTTGAAGTGTTTTGGGGTTTCCGTTGCGTTTCGTTGAGTTCCTGATGCGTTTTATGGTGGTTGGGAGTGTGCTTTGGGATTAGGAGAACATCAGGTAGGTTTAGGGTGTCCTTGGGGTGGATCTATGGTATTTGGGGTTTTCTTCCAGTTTTGGGGGTGATGCCGTTCTTGTTTGGGGTGTTTTTGACGTGTTTTGGGGTCTCCGTTGGGTTTTGTTGGGTTCTCGTTGGTCATCATGTTGGAAAAGGGTAAATTGTTGGTTTTGGAGAACATCAGGTAGGTTTAGGGTGGTTTTGGGGTGGATCTATGGTATTTGGCGTATTTTCTTCCAGTTTTGGGGGTGATGCCGATATTTTTTTTGTTGTTTTTGACGTGTTTTGGGGTCTCCATTAGGTTTTGTTGGGTTCTTGTTGGTCATTATGTTAAATAGGTGTGGATTGTGGGTTTTGGAGAAGATCAGGTAGGTTTAGGGTGGTTTTGGGGTGGATCTATGGTTTTGGCGGATTTTCTTCCAATTTTGGGGGTGATGCCGTTCTTGTTTGGTGTGTTTTTGACGTTTTTTGGGGTCTCTGTTGGGTTCTGTTGGGTTCTCGTTGGTCATCGTGTTGGAAAAGGGTAAATTGTTGGTTTTGGAGAACATCAGGTAGGTTTACGGTGGTTTTGGGGTGGATCTATGGTTTTGGGGGATTTTCTTCCAGTTTTGGGGGTGATGCCATTTTTGTTTGGGGTGTTTTTTTTATGTTTTTGGGGTCTCTGTTTGGTTTTGTTGGGTTCTCGTTGGTCATCGTGTTGGAAAAGGGTAAATTGTGTGTTTTGGAGAACATCAGGTAGGTTTAGGGTGGTTTTGGGGTGGATATATGGTACTCAGTTTTTTTTTTTTTTTTTTTTTTGGGGGGGGGGTGGATGATCCTGGACTTTTTGTGTTGTTTTTGACGTGTTTTGGGGTCTCCGTTGTGTTTCATTTGGTTTTCCATGGTCATCGTGTTGTAAAAGGGTAAATTGTGGGTTTTGGAGAACTTCAGGTAGGTTTAGGGGGACTTTTCGCGTGGATTCATGGTATTTGGGGTTTTCTTCTATTTTGGAGAGTGATCCTCTCCTTTCTTCGTGTGATTTTGACGTGTTTTGGGGTTTCCGTTGCGTTTCGTTGAGTTCCTAATGCGTTTTATGGTGGTTGGGAGTGTGCTTTGGGATTAGGAGAACATCAGGTAGGTTTAGGGTGTCCTTGGGGTGGATCTATGGTATTTGGGGTTTTCTTCCAGTTTTGGGGGTGATGCCGTTCTTGTTTGGGGTGTTTTTGACGTGTTTTGGGGTCTCCATTAGGTTTTGTTGGGTTCTTGTTTGCCATTATGTTAAATAGGAGTGGATTGTGGGTTTTGTAGAACATCAGGTAGGTTTAGGGTGGTTTTGGGGTGGATCTATGGTATTTGGCGTATTTTCTTCCAGTTTTGGGGGTGATGCCGATATTTTTTGTGTTGTTTTTGACGTGTTTTGGGGTCTCCATTAGGTTTTGTTGGGTTCTCGTTGGTCATCGTGTTGGAAAAGGGTAAATTGTGGGTTTTGGAGAAGATCAGGTAGGTTTAGGGTGGTTTTGGGGTGGATCTATGGTTTTGGGGGATATTCTTCCAGTTTTGGGGGTGATGCCATTTTTTTTTGGGGTGTTTTTGTCGTTTTTTGGGGTCTCTGTTGGGTTTTGTTGGGTTCTCGTTGGTCATCGTGTTGGAAAAGGGTAAATTGTGGGTTTTGGAGAACATCAGGTAGGTTTAGGGTGGTTTTGGGGTGGATATATGCTACTCAGTTTTTTTTTTTTTTTTTTTTTTGGGGGGTGGGGGGATGATCCTGGACTTTTTGTGTTGTTTTTGACGTGTTTTGGGGTCTCCGTTGTGTTTCATTTGGTTTTCCATGGTCATCGTGTTGTAAAAGGGTAAATTGTGGGTTTTGGAGAACTTCAGGTAGGTTTAGGGGGACTTTTCGCGTGGATTCATGGTATTTGGGGTTTTCTTCTATTTTGGAGAGTGATCCTCTCCTTTCTTCGTGTGATTTTGAAGTGTTTTGGGGTTTCCGTTGCGTTTCGTTGAGTTCCTGATGCGTTTTATGGTGGTTGGGAGTGTGCTTTGGGATTAGGAGAACATCAGGTAGGTTTAGGGTGTCCTTGGGGTGGATCTATGGTATTTGGGGTTTTCTTCCAGTTTTGGGGGTGATGCCGTTCTTGTTTGGGGTGTTTTTGACGTTTTTTGGGGTCTCCATTAGGTTTTGTTGGGTTCTTGTTTGTCATTATGTTAAATAGGAGTGGATTGTTGGTTTTGGAGAACATCAGGTAGGTTTAGGGTGGTTTTGGGGTGGATCTATGGTATTTGGGGTTTTCTTCTATTTTTTGGCGTGATCCTGTTCTTTTTTGGGGTGTTTTTGACGTTTTTTGGGGTCTCTGTTGGGTTTTGTTGGGTTCTCGTTGGTCATCGTGTTGGAAAAGAGTAAATTGTTGGTTTTGTAGAACATCAGGTAGGTTTAGGGTGGTTTTGGGGTGGATCTATGGTTTTGGCGGATTTTCTTCCAGTTTTGGGGGTGATGCCATTTTTGTTTGGGGTGGTTTTTTTTATGTTTTTGGGGTCTCTGTTTGGTTTTGTTGGGTTCTCGTTGGTCATCATGGTGGAAAAGTGTAAATTGTGGGTTTTGGAGAACATCAGGTAGGTTTAGGGTGGTTTTGGGGTGGATATATGGTACTCAGTTTTTTTTTTTTTTTTTTTTTTTGGGGGGGGGGGGATGATCCTGGACTTTTTGTGTTGTTTTTGACGTGTTTTGGGGTCTCCGTTGTGTTTCATTTGGTTTTCCATGGTCATCGTGTTGTAAAAGGGTAAATTGTGGGTTTTGGAGAACTTCAGGTAGGTTTAGGGGGACTTTTCGCGTGGATTCATGGTATTTGGGGTTTTCTTCTATTTTGGAGAGTGATCCTCTCCTTTCTTCGTGTGATTTTGAAGTGTTTTGGGGTTTCCGTTGCGTTTCGTTGAGTTCCTAATGCGTTTTATGGTGGTTGGGAGTGTGCTTTGGGATTAGGAGAACATCAGGTAGGTTGAGGGTGGTTTTGGGGTGGATCTATGGTTTTGGCGTATTTTCTTCCAGTTTTGGGGGTGATGCCGTTCTTGTTTGGGGTGTTTTTGACGTTTTTTGGTGTCTCTGTTGGGTTTTGTTGGGTTCTCGTTGGTCATCGTGTTGGAAAAGGGTAAATTGTGGGTTTTGTAGAACATCAGGTAGGTTTAGGGTGGTTTTGGGGTGGATCTATGGTATTTGGGGTTTTCTTCTATTTTTTGGCGTGATCCTGTTCTTTTTTGTGTTGTTTTGGACGTGTTTTGTGGACTCCGTTGGGTTTTGTTGTGTTCTTGTTTGCCATTATGTTAAATAGGAGTGGATTGTGGGTTTTGTAGAACATCAGGTAGGTTTAGGGTGGTTTTGTGGTGGATCTATGGTTTTGGCGTATTTTCTTCCAGTTTTGGGGGTGATGCCGTTCTTGTTTGGGGTGTTTTTGTCGTTTTTTGGGGTCTCTGTTGGGTTTTGTTGGGTTCTCGTTGGTCATCGTGTTGGAAAAGGGTAAATTGTTGGTTTTGGAGAACATCAGGTAGGTTTAGGGTGGTTTTGGGGTCGATCTATGGTATTTGGCGTATTTTCTTCCAGTTTTGGGGGTGATGCCGATATTTTTTGTGTTGTTTTTGACGTGTTTTGGGGTCTCCATTAGGTTTTGTTGGGTTCTTGTTGGTCATTATGTTAAATAGGAGTGGATTGTGGGTTTTGGAGAACATCAGGTAGGTTTAGGGTGGTTTTGGGGTGGATCTATGGTTTTGGCGTATTTTCTTCCAATTTTGGGGGTGATGCCGTTCTTGTTTGGGGTGTTTTTGACGTTTTTTGGGGTCTCTGTTGGGTTTTGTTGGGTTCTCGTTGGTCATCGTGTTGGAAAAGGGTAAATTGTTGGTTTTGGAGAACATCAGGTAGGTTTAGGGTGGTTTTGTGGTGGATCTATGGTTTTGGGGGATTTTCTTCCAGTTTTGGGGGTGATGCCGATATTTTTTGGGGTGTTTTTGACGTGTTTTGGGGTCTCCATTATGTTTTGTTGTGTTCTTGTTGGTCATTATGTTAAATAGGAGTGGATTGTGGGTTTTGGAGAACATCAGGTAGGTTTAGGGTGGTTTTGGGGTGGATCTATGGTTTTGGCGGATTTTCTTCCAGTTTTGGGGGTGATGCCGTTCTTGTTTGGGGTGTTTTTGACGTTTTTTGGTGTCTCTGTTGGGTTTTGTTGGGTTCTCGTTGGTCATCGTGTTGGAAAAGGGTAAATTGTGGGTTTTGGAGAACATCAGGTAGGTTTAGGGTGGTTTTGGGGTGGATCTATGGTTTTGGGGGATTTTCTTCCAGTTTTGGGGGTGATGCCATTCTTGTTTGGGGTGTTTTTTAAGGTTTTTGGGGTCTCTGTTTGGTTTTGTTGGTTCTCGTTGGTCATCATGGTGGAAAAGGGTAAATTGTGGGTTTTGGAGAAGATCAGGTAGGTTTAGGGTGGTTTTGTGGTTGATCTATGGTTTTGGTGTATTTTCTTCCAGTTTTGGTGGTGATACCGTTCTTGTTTGGGGTGTTTTTGACGTTTTTTGGGGTCTCTGTTGGGTTTTGTTGGGTTCTCGTTGGTCATCGTGTTGGAAAAGAGTAAATTGTTGTTTTTGGAGAACATCAGGTAAGTTTAGGGTGGTTTTGGGGTGGATCTATGATTTTGGCGTATTTTCTTCCAGTTTTGGGGGTGATGCCGATATTTTTTGGGGTGTTTTTGACGTGTTTTGGGGTCTCTGTTGGGTTTTGTTGGGTTCTCGTTGGTCATCGTGTTGGAAAAGGGTAAATTGTTGTTTTCGGAGAACATCAGGTAGGTTTAGGTTGGTTTTGGGGATGAACCATGGTTTTGGGGGATTTTCTTCCAATTTTGGGGGTGATGCCGATATTTTTTGTGTTGTTTTTGACGTGTTTTGGGGTCTCCATTAGGTTTTGTTGTGTTCTTGTTTGTCATTATGTTAAATAGTTGTGGATTGTGGGTTTTGGAGAACATCAGTTAGGTTTAGTGTGGTTTTGTGGTGGATCTATGGTTTTGGCGGATTTTCTTCCAATTTTGGGGGTGATGCCGTTCTTGTTTGGGGTGTTTTTGACGTTTTTTGGTGTCTCTGTTGGGTTTTGTTGGGTTCTCGTTGGTCATCATAGTGGAAAAGTGTAAATTGTGGGTTTTGGAGAACATCAGGTAGGTTTAGGGTGGTTTTGGGGTGGATCTATGGTTTTGGCGGATTTTCTTCCAGTTTTGGGGGTGATGCCGATATTTTTTGGGGTGTTTTTGACGTGTTTTGGGGTCTCCATTAGGTTTTGTTGTGTTCTTGTTTGTCATTATGTTAAATAGGAGTGGATTGTGGGTTTTGTAGAACATCAGGTAGGTTTAGGGTGGTTTTGTGGTGGATCTATGGTTTTGTTGTATTTTCTTCCAGTTTTGGGGGTGATGCCGTTCTTGTTTGGGGTGTTTTTGACGTTTTTTGGTGTCTCTGTTGGGTTTTGTTGGGTTCTCGTTGGTCATCGTGTTGGAAAAGGGTAAATTGTTGGTTTTGGAGAACATCAGGTAGGTTTAGGGTGGTTTTGGGGTTGATATATGGTACTCAGTTTTTTTTTTTTTTTTTTTTTTTTTTTTTTTTTTGGGGGGGGATGATCCTGGACTTTTTGTGTTGTTTTTGACGTGTTTTGGGGTCTCCGTTGTGTTTCTTTTGGTTTTCCATGGTCATCGTGTTGTAAAAGGGTAAATTGTGGGTTTTGGAGAACTTCAGGTAGGTTTTGGGGGACTTTTCGCGTGGATTCATGGTATTTGGGGTTTTCTTCTATTTTGGAGAGTGATCCTCTCCTTTCTTCGTGTGATTTTGAAGTGTTTTGGGGTTTCCGTTGCGTTTCGTTGAGTTCCTAATGCGTTTTATGGTGGTTGGGAGAGTGCTTTGGGATTAGGAGAACATCAGGTAGGTTTAGGGTGTCCTTGGGGTGGATCTATGGTATTTGGGGTTTTCTTCCAGTTTTGGGGGTGATGCCGTTCTTGTTTGGGGTGTTTTTGACGTGTTTTGGGGTCTCTGTTGTGTTTTGTTTGGTTCTCGTTGGTCATCGTGTTGGAAAAGAGTAAATTGTTGTTTTTGGAGAACATCAGGTAGGTTTAGGGTGGTTTTGGGGTGGATCTATGATTTTGGCGTATTTTCTTCCAGTTTTGGGGGTGATGCCGATATTTTTTGGGGTGTTTTTGACGTTTTTTGGGGTCTCTGTTGGGTTTTGTTGGGTTCTCGTTGGTCATCGTGATGGAAAAGGGTAAATTGTGGGTTTTGGAGAACATCAGGTAGGTTTAGGGTGGTTTTGGGGTGGATCTATGGTATTTGGGGTTTTCTTCTTTTTTTGGCGTGATCCTGTTCTTTTTTGTGTTGTTTTTGACGTGTTTTGGGGTCTCCGTTGGGTTTTGTTGTGTTCTCGTAGGTCATTATGGTGGAAAAGGGTAAATTGTGGGTTTTGGAGAACATCAGGTAGGTTTAGGGTGGTTTTGGGGTGTATCCATGGTTTTGGTGTATTTTCTTCCAGTTTTGGGGGTGATGCCGATATTTTTTGGGGTGTTTTTGACGTGTTTTGGGGTCTCCATTAGGTTTTGTTGTGTTCTTGTTGGTCATTATGTTAAATAGGTGTGGATTGTGGGTTTTGGAGAAGATCAGTTAGGTTTAGGGTGGTTTTGGGGTGGATCTATGGTTTTGGCGGAGTTTCTTCCAATTTTGGGGGGTATGCCGATATTTTTTGGGGTGTTTTTGACGTTTTTTGGTGTCTCTGTTGGGTTTTGTTGGGTTCTCGTTGGTCATCATAGTGGAAAAGTGTAAATTGTGGGTTTTGGAGAAGATCAGGCAGGTTTAGGGTGGTTTTGGGGTAGATCTATGGTTTTGGCGTATTTTCTTCCATTTTTGGGGGTGATGCTGATATTTTTTGGGGTGTTTTTGACGTGTTTTGGGGTCTCCATTAGGTTTTGTTTTGTTCTTGTTTGTCATTATGTTAAATAGGAGTGGATTGTGGGTTTTGTAGATAATCAGGTAGGTTTAGGGTGGTTTTGGGATGGATCTATGGTTTTGGCGGATTTTCTTCCAGTTTTGGGGGTGATGCCGTTCTTGTTTGGGGTGTTTTTGACGTTTTTTGGGGTCTCTGTTGGGTTTTGTTGGGTTCTCGTTGGTCATCGTGTTGGAAAAGGGTAAATTGTGGGTTTTGGAGAACATCAGGTAGGTTTAGGGTGGTTTTTGGTGGATCAATGGTTTTGGGGGATATTCTTCCAGTTTTGGGGGTGATGCCATTTTTGTTTGGGGTGTTTTTGTCGTTTTTTGGGGTCTCTGTTGGGTTTTGTTGGGTTCTCGTTGGTCATCGTGTTGGAAAAGGGTAAATTGTGGGTTTTGTAGAACATCAGGTAGGTTTAGGGTGGTTTTGGGGTGGATATATGGTACTCAGTTTTTTTTTTTTTTTTTTTGGGGGGAGAGGGATGATCCTGGACTTTTTGTGTTGTTTTTGACGTGTTTTGGGGTCTCCGTTGTGTTTCATTGGGTTTTCCATGGTCATCGTGTTGTAAAAGTGTAAATTGTGGGTTTTGGAGAACATCAGGTAGGTTTAGGGTGGTTTTGGGGTGGATCTATGGTTTTGGGGGATTTTCTTCCAGTTTTGGGGGTGATGCCGTTCTTGTTTGGGGTGTTTTTGACGTTTTTTGGTGTCTCTGTTGGGTTTTGTTGGGTTCTCGTTGGTCATCGTGTTGGAAAAGGGTAAATTGTGTGTTTTGGAGAACATCAGGTAGGTTTAGGGTGGTTTTGGGGTGGATATATGTTACCCGGTTTTTTTTTTTTTTTTTTTTGGGGGGTGGGGGTATGATCCTGGACTTTTTGTGTTGTTTTTGACGTGTTTTGGGGTCTCCGTTGTGTTTCATTTGGTTTTCCATGGTCATCGTGTTGTAAAAGGGTAAATTGTGGGTTTTGGAGAACTTCAGGTAGGTTTAGGGGGACTTTTCGCGTGGATTCATGGTATTTGGGGTTTTCTTCTATTTTGGAGAGTGATCCTCTCCTTTCTTCGTGTGATTTTGAAGTGTTTTGGGGTTTCCGTTGCGTTTCGTTGAGTTCCTGATGCGTTTTATGGTGGTTGGGAGTGTGCTTTGGGATTAGGAGAACATCAGGTAGGTTTAGGGTGTCCTTGGGGTGGATCTATGGTATTTGGGGTTTTCTTCCAGTTTTGGGGGTGATGCCGTTCTTGTTTGGGGTGTTTTTGACGTGTTTTGGGGTCTCCGTTGGGTTTTGTTGGGTTCTCGTTGGTCATCATGTTGGAAAAGGGTAAATTGTTGGTTTTGGAGAACATCAGGTAGGTTTAGGGTGGTTTTGGGGTGGATCTATGGTATTTGGCGTATTTTCTTCCAGTTTTGGGGGTGATGCCGATATTTTTTTTGTTGTTTTTGACGTGTTTTGGGGTCTCCATTAGGTTTTGTTGGGTTCTTGTTGGTCATTATGTTAAATAGGTGTGGATTGTGGGTTTTGGAGAAGATCAGGTAGGTTTAGGGTGGTTTTGGGGTGGATCTATGGTTTTGGCGGATTTTCTTCCAGTTTTGGGGGTGATGCCGTTCTTGTTTGGGGTGTTTTTGACGTTTTTTGGGGTCTCTGTTGGGTTCTGTTGGGTTCTCGTTGGTCATCGTGTTGGAAAAGGGTAAATTGTTGGTTTTGGAGAACATCAGGTAGGTTTACGGTGGTTTTGGGGTGGATCTATGGTTTTGGGGGATTTTCTTCCAGTTTTGGGGGTGATGCCATTTTTGTTTGGGGTGTTTTTTTTATGTTTTTGGGGTCTCTGTTTGGTTTTGTTGGGTTCTCGTTGGTCATCGTGTTGGAAAAGGGTAAATTGTGTGTTTTGGAGAACATCAGGTAGGTTTAGGGTGGTTTTGGGGTGGATATATGGTACTCAGTTTTTTTTTTTTTTTTTTTTTGGGGGGGGGGTGGATGATCCTGGACTTTTTGTGTTGTTTTTGACGTGTTTTGGGGTCTCCGTTGTGTTTCATTTGGTTTTCCATGGTCATCGTGTTGTAAAAGGGTAAATTGTGGGTTTTGGAGAACTTCAGGTAGGTTTAGGGGGACTTTTCGCGTGGATTCATGGTATTTGGGGTTTTCTTCTATTTTGGAGAGTGATCCTCTCCTTTCTTCGTGTGATTTTGACGTGTTTTGGGGTTTCCGTTGCGTTTCGTTGAGTTCCTAATGCGTTTTATGGTGGTTGGGAGTGTGCTTTGGGATTAGGAGAACATCAGGTAGGTTTAGGGTGTCCTTGGGGTGGATCTATGGTATTTGGGGTTTTCTTCCAGTTTTGGGGGTGATGCCGTTCTTGTTTGGGGTGTTTTTGACGTGTTTTGGGGTCTCCATTAGGTTTTGTTGGGTTCTTGTTTGCCATTATGTTAAATAGGAGTGGATTGTGGGTTTTGTAGAACATCAGGTAGGTTTAGGGTGGTTTTGGGGTGGATCTATGGTATTTGGCGTATTTTCTTCCAGTTTTGGGGGTGATGCCGATATTTTTTGTGTTGTTTTTGACGTGTTTTGGGGTCTCCATTAGGTTTTGTTGGGTTCTCGTTGGTCATCGTGTTGGAAAAGGGTAAATTGTGGGTTTTGGAGAAGATCAGGTAGGTTTAGGGTGGTTTTGGGGTGGATCTATGGTTTTGGGGGATATTCTTCCAGTTTTGGGGGTGATGCCATTTTTTTTTGGGGTGTTTTTGTCGTTTTTTGGGGTCTCTGTTGGGTTTTGTTGGGTTCTCGTTGGTCATCGTGTTGGAAAAGGGTAAATTGTGGGTTTTGGAGAACATCAGGTAGGTTTAGGGTGGTTTTGGGGTGGATATATGCTACTCAGTTTTTTTTTTTTTTTTTTTTTTGGGGGGTGGGGGGATGATCCTGGACTTTTTGTGTTGTTTTTGACGTGTTTTGGGGTCTCCGTTGTGTTTCATTTGGTTTTCCATGGTCATCGTGTTGTAAAAGGGTAAATTGTGGGTTTTGGAGAACTTCAGGTAGGTTTAGGGGGACTTTTCGCGTGGATTCATGGTATTTGGGGTTTTCTTCTATTTTGGAGAGTGATCCTCTCCTTTCTTCGTGTGATTTTGAAGTGTTTTGGGGTTTCCGTTGCGTTTCGTTGAGTTCCTGATGCGTTTTATGGTGGTTGGGAGTGTGCTTTGGGATTAGGAGAACATCAGGTAGGTTTAGGGTGTCCTTGGGGTGGATCTATGGTATTTGGGGTTTTCTTCCAGTTTTGGGGGTGATGCCGTTCTTGTTTGGGGTGTTTTTGACGTTTTTTGGGGTCTCCATTAGGTTTTGTTGGGTTCTTGTTTGTCATTATGTTAAATAGGAGTGGATTGTTGGTTTTGGAGAACATCAGGTAGGTTTAGGGTGGTTTTGGGGTGGATCTATGGTATTTGGGGTTTTCTTCTATTTTTTGGCGTGATCCTGTTCTTTTTTGGGGTGTTTTTGACGTTTTTTGGGGTCTCTGTTGGGTTTTGTTGGGTTCTCGTTGGTCATCGTGTTGGAAAAGAGTAAATTGTTGGTTTTGTAGAACATCAGGTAGGTTTAGGGTGGTTTTGGGGTGGATCTATGGTATTTGGGGTTTTCTTCTGTTTTTTTTGGCGTGATCCTGTTCTTTTTTGTGTTGTTTTTGACGTGTTTTGGGGTCTCCGTTGGGTTTTGTTGTGTTCTCGTTGGTCATTATGGTGGAAAATGGTACATTGTGGGTTTTGGAGAACATCAGGTAGGTTTAGGGTGGTTTTGGGGTGGATCTATGATTTTGGTGTATTTTCTTCAAGTTTGGGGGGTGATGCCGATATTTTTTGGGGTGTTTTTGACGTGTTTTGGGGTCTCCATTTGGTTTTGTTTGGTTCTTGTTGGTCATTATGTTAAATAGGTGTGGATTGTGGGTTTTGTAGAACATCAGGTAGGTTGAGGGTGGTTTTGGGGTGGATCTATGGTTTTGGCGTATTTTCTTCCAGTTTTGGGGGTGATGCCGTTCTTGTTTGGGGTGTTTTTGACGTTTTTTGGTGTCTCTGTTGGGTTTTGTTGGGTTCTCGTTGGTCATCGTGTTGGAAAAGGGTAAATTGTTGGTTTTGGAGAACATCAGGTAGGTTTAGGGTGGTTTTGGGGTGGATCTATGGTTTTGGCGTATTTTCTTCCAGTTTTGGGGGTGATGCCGATATTTTTTGGGGTGTTTTTGACGTGTTTTGGGGTCTCCATTTGGTTTTGTTGGGTTCTTGTTTGTCATTATGTTAAATAGGTGTGGATTGTGGGTTTTGGAGAACATCAGGTAAGTTTAGGGTGGTTTTGGGGTGGATCTATGGTTTTGGCGGATTTTCTTCCAGTTTTGGGGGTGATGCCGATATTTTTTGGGGTGTTTTTGACGTTTTTTGGTGTCTCTGTTGGGTTTTGTTGGGTTCTCGTTGGTCATCGTGTTGGAAAAGGGTAAATTGTTGGTTTTATAGAACATCAGGTAGGTTTAGGGTGGTTTTGGGGTGGATCTATGGTATTTGGGGTTTTCTTCTGTTTTTTTGGCGTGATCCTGTTCTTTTTTGTGTTGTTTTTGACGTGTTTTGGGGTCTCCGTTGGGTTTTGTTGTGTTCTCGTTGGTCATTATGGTGGAAAAGGGTAAATTGTGGGTTTTGGAGAACATCAGGTAGGTTTAGGGTGGTTTTGGGGTGGATCTATGGTTTTGGCGGATTTTCTTCCAGTTTTGGGGGTGATGCCATTTTTGTTTGGGGTGTTTTTTTTTTATGTTTTTGGGGTCTCTGTTTGGTTTTGTTGGGTTCTCGTTGGTCATCATGGTGGAAAAGTGTAAATTGTGGGTTTTGGAGAACATCAGGTAGGTTTAGGGTGGTTTTGGGGTGGATATATGGTACTCAGTTTTTTTTTTTTTTTTTTTTTTGGGGGGGGGGGGGATGATCCTGGACTTTTTGTGTTGTTTTTGACGTGTTTTGGGGTCTCCGTTGTGTTTCATTTGGTTTTCCATGGTCATCGTGTTGTAAAAGGGTAAATTGTGGGTTTTGGAGAACTTCAGGTAGGTTTAGGGGGACTTTTCGCGTGGATTCATGGTATTTGGGGTTTTCTTCTATTTTGGAGAGTGATCCTCTCCTTTCTTCGTGTGATTTTGAAGTGTTTTGGGGTTTCCGTTGCGTTTCGTTGAGTTCCTGATGCGTTTTATGGTGGTTGGGAGTGTGCTTTGGGATTAGGAGAACATCAGGTAGGTTTAGGGTGTCCTTGGGGTGGATCTATGGTATTTGGGGTTTTCTTCCAGTTTTGGGGGTGATGCCGTTCTTGTTTGGGGTGTTTTTGACGTGTTTTGGGGTCTCCATTAGGTTTTGTTGGGTTCTTGTTTGTCATTATGTTAAATAGGAGTGGATTGTGGGTTTTGTAGAACATCAGGTAGGTTGAGGGTGGTTTTGGGGTGGATCTATGGTTTTGGCGTATTTTCTTCCAGTTTTGGGGGTGATGCCGTTCTTGTTTGGGGTGTTTTTGACGTTTTTTGGGGTCTCTGTTGGGTTTTGTTGGGTTCTCGTTGGTCATCGTGTTGGAAAAGGGTAAATTGTGGGTTTTGGAGAACATCAGGTAGGTTTAGGGTGGTTTTGGGGTGGATCTATGGTATTTGGCGTATTTTCTTCCAGTTTTGGGGGTGATGCCGATATTTTTTGTGTTGTTTTTGACGTGTTTTGGGGTCTCCATTAGGTTTTGTTGGGTTCTTGTTTGTCATTATGTTAAATAGGTGTGGATTGTGGGTTTTGTAGAACATCAGGTAGGTTGAGGGTGGTTTTGGGGTGGATCTATGGTTTTGGTGTATTTTCTTCCAGTTTTGGGGGTGATGCCGTTCTTGTTTGGGGTGTTTTTGACGTTTTTTGGGGTCTCTGTTGGGTTTTGTTGGGTTCTCGTTGGTCATCGTGTTGGAAAAGGGTAAATTGTGTGTTTTGGAGAACATCAGGTAGGTTTAGGGTGGTTTTGGGGTGGATCTATGGTATTTGGGGTTTTCTTCTATTTTTTGGCGTGATCCTGTTCTTTTTTGGGGTGTTTTGGACGTGTTTTGTGGTCTCCGTTGGGTTTTGTTGTGTTCTTGTTGGTCATTATGTTAAATAGGAGTGGATTGTGGGTTTTGGAGAACATCAGGTAGGTTTAGGGTGGTTTTGGGATGGATCTATGGTTTTGGCGGATTTTCTTCCAGTTTTGGGGGTGATGCCGTTCTTGTTTGGGGTTTTTTTGACGTTTTTTGGGGTCTCTGTTGGGTTTTGTTGGGTTCTCGTTGGTCATCGTGTTGGAAAAGGGTAAATTGTGGGTTTTGGAGAAGATCAGGTAGGTTTAGGGTGGTTTTGGGGTGGATCTATGGTATTTGGGGTTTTCTTCTGTTTTTTTTGGCGTGATCCTGTTCTTTTTTGTGTTGTTTTTGACGTGTTTTGGGGTCTCCGTTGGGTTTTGTTGTGTTCTCGTTGGTCATCATGTTGGAAAAGTGTAAATTGTGGGTTTTGGAGAAGATCAGGTAAGTTTAGGGTGGTTTTGGGGTGGATCTATGATTTTGGCGTATTTTCTTCCAGTTTTGGGGGTGATGCCGATATTTTTTGGGGTGTTTTTGACGTGTTTTGGGGTCTCTGTTGGGTTTTGTTTGGTTCTCGTTGGTCATCGTGTTGGAAAAGGGTAAATTGTTGGTTTTGGAGAACATCAGGTAGGTTTAGGGTGGTTTTGTGGTGGATCCATGGTTTTGGGGGATTTTCTTCCAATTTTGGGGGTGATGCCGATATTTTTTGGGGTGTTTTTGACGTGTTTTGGGGTCTCCATTAGGTTTTGTTGTGTTCTTGTTGGTCATTATGTTAAATAGTTGTGGATTGTGGGTTTTGGAGAACATCAGTTAGGTTTAGAGTGGTTTTGTGGTGGATCTATGGTTTTGGCGGATTTTCTTCCAATTTTGGGGGTGATGCCGTTCTTGTTTGGGGTGTTTTTGACGTTTTTTGGGGTCTCTGTTGGGTTTTGTTGGGTTCTCGTTGGTCATCATAGTGGAAAAGTGTAAATTGTGGGTTTTGTAGAACATCAGGTAGGTTTAGGGTGATTTTGGGGTGGATCTATGGTTTTGGCGTATTTTCTTCCAGTTTTGGGGGTGATGCCGATATTTTTTGTGTTGTTTTTGACGTGTTTTGGGGTCTCCATTAGGTTTTGTTGTGTTCTTGTTTGTCATTTTGTTAAATAGGAGTGGATTGTGGGTTTTGGAGAACATCAGGTAGGTTTAGGGTGGTTTTGGGGTGGATCTATTGTTTTGGCGTATTTTCTTCCAGTTTTGGGGCTGATGCCGATATTTTTTGGGGTGTTTTTGACGTGTTTTGGGGTCTCCGTTGGGTTTTGTTGTGTTCTCGTTGGTCATTATGGTGGAAAAGGGTAAATTGTGGGTTTTGGAGAACATCAGGTAGGTTTAGGGTGGTTTTGGGGTGGATCCATGGTTTTGGTGTATTTTCTTCCAGTTTTGGGGGTGATGCCGTTCTTGTTTGGGGTGTTTTTGACGTTTTTTGGGGTCTCCATTAGGTTTTGTTGTGTTCTTGTTGGTCATTATGTTAAATAGGTGTGGATTGTGGGTTTTGGAGAACATCAGGTAGTTTTAGGGTGGTTTTGTGGTGGATCTATGGTTTTGGGGGATTTTCTTCCAGTTTTGGGGGTGATGCCGTTCTTGTTTGGGGTGTTTTTGACGTTTTTTGGGGTCTCTGTTGGGTTTTGTTGGGTTCTCGTTGGTCATCGTGTTGTAAAAGGGTAAATTGTGGGTTTTGGAGAACATCAGGTAGGTTTAGGGTGGTTTTGTGGTGGATCTATGGTTTTGGGGGATTTTCTTCCAGTTTTGGGGGTGATGCCGTTCTTGTTTGGGGTGTTTTTGACGTTTTTTGGGGTCTCTGTTGGGTTTTGTTGGGTTCTCGTTGGTCATCGTGTTGGAAAAGGGTAAATTGTGGGTTTTGGAGAACATCAGGTAGGTTTAGGGTGTCCTTGGGGTGGATCTATGGTATTTGGGGTTTTCTTCCAGTTTTGGGGGTGATGCCGTTCTTTTTTGGGGTGTTTTTGACGTGTTTTGGGGTCTCCGTTGGGTTTTGTTGGGTTCTCGTTGGTCATCGTGTTGGAAAAGGGTAAATTGTTGTTTTCGGAGAACATCAGGTAGGTTTAGGGTGTCTTTGGGGTGGATCTATGGTATTTGGGGTTTTCTTCTATTTTTTGGCGTGATCCTGTTCTTTTTTGGGGTGTTTTGGACGTGTTTTGTGGTCTCCGTTGGGTTTTGTTGTGTTCTTGTTGGTCATTATGTTAAATAGGTGTGGATTGTGGGTTTTGGAGAACATCAGGTAAGTTTAGGGTGGTTTTGTGGTGGATCTATGGTTTTGGGGGATTTTCTTCCAGTTTTGGGGGTGATGCCGTTCTTGTTTGGGGTGTTTTTGACGTTTTTTGGGTTCTCTGTTGTGTTTTGTTTGGTTCTCGTTGGTCATCGTGTTGGGAAAGAGTAAATTGTTGTTTTTGGAGAACATCAGGTAAGTTTAGGGTGGTTTTGGGGTGGATCTATGATTTTGGCGTATTTTCTTCCAGTTTTGGGGGTGATGCCGATATTTTTTGGGGTGTTTTTGACGTGTTTTGGTGTCTCTGTTGGGTTTTGTTGGGTTCTCGTTGGTCATCATAGTGGAAAAGTGTAAATTGTGGGTTTTGGAGAAGATCAGGTAGGTTTAGGGTGGTTTTGGGGTGGATCCATGGTTTTGGGGGATTTTCTTCCAATTTTGGGGGTGATGCCGATATTTTTTGGGGTGTTTTTGACGTGTTTTGGGGTCTCCATTAGGTTTTGTTGTGTTCTTGTTGGTCATTATGTTAAATAGTTGTGGATTGTGGGTTTTGGAGAACATCAGTTAGGTTTAGAGTGGTTTTGTGGTGGATCTATGGTTTTGGCGGATTTTCTTCCAATTTTGGGGGTGATGCCGTTCTTTTTTGGGGTGTTTTTGACGTTTTTTGGGGTCTCTGTTGGGTTTTGTTGGGTTCTCGTTGGTCATCATAGTGGAAAAGTGTAAATTGTGGGTTTTGTAGAACATCAGGTAGGTTTAGGGTGGTTTTGGGGTGGATCTATGGTTTTGGCGTATTTTCTTCCAGTTTTGGGGGTGATGCCGATATTTTTTGTGTTGTTTTTGACGTGTTTTGGGGTCTCCATTAGGTTTTGTTGTGTTCTTGTTTGTCATTTTGTTAAATAGGAGTGGATTGTGGGTTTTGGAGAACATCAGGTAGGTTTAGGGTGGTTTTGGGGTGGATCTATTGTTTTGGCGTATTTTCTTCCAGTTTTGGGGGTGATGCCGTTCTTGTTTGGGGTGTTTTTGACGTTTTTTGGGGTCTCTGTTGGGTTTTGTTGGGTTCTCGTTGGTCATCGTGTTGGAAAAGGGTAAATTGTGGGTTTTGGAGAACATCAGGTAGTTGTAGGGTGGTTTTGGGGTGGATCTATGGTTTTGGCGTGTTTTCTTCCAGTTTTGGGGGTGATGCCGTTCTTGTTTGGGGTGTTTTTGACGTTTTTTGGGGTGTCTTTTGGGTTTTGTTGGGTTCTCGTTGGTCATCGTGTTGGAAAAGGGTAAATTGTGGGTTTTGGAGAACATCAGGTAGGTTTAGGGTGGTTTTGGGGTGGATATATGCTACTCAGTTTTTTTTTTTTTTTTTTTTTTTTTTTTGGGGGGGGGGGATGATCCTGGACTTTTTGTGTTGTTTTTGACGTGTTTTGGGGTCTCCGTTGGGTTTCATTTGGTTTTCCATAGTCATCGTGTTGTAAAAGTGTAAATTGTGGGTTTTGGAGAACTTCAGGTAGGTTTAGGGGGACTTTTCGCGTGGATTCATGGTATTTGGGGTTTTCTTCTATTTTGGAGAGTGATCCTCTCCTTTCTTCGTGTGATTTTGAAGTGTTTTGGGGTTTCTGTTGCGTTTCGTTGAGTTCCTAATGCGTTTTATGGTGGTTGGGAGTGTGCTTTGGGATTAGGAGAACATCAGGTAGGTTTAGGGTGTCCTTGGGGTGGATCTATGGTATTTGGGGTTTTCTTCCAGTTTTGGGGGTGATGCCGTTCTTTTTTGGGGTGTTTTTGACGTGTTTTGGGGTCTCCGTTGGGTTTTGTTGGGTTCTCGTTGGTCATCGTGTTGGAAAAGGGTAAATTGTTGTTTTCGGAGAACATCAGGTAGGTTTAGGGTGTCTTTGGGGTGGATCTATGGTATTTGGGGTTTTCTTCTATTTTTTGGCGTGATCCTGTTCTTTTTTGTGTTGTTTTGGACGTGTTTTGTGGTCTCCGTTGGGTTTTGTTGTGTTCTTGTTGGTCATTATGTTAAATAGGTGTGGATTGTGGGTTTTGGAGAACATCAGGTAAGTTTAGGGTGGTTTTGGGGTGGATCTATGGTTTTGGCGGATTTTCTTCCAGTTTTGGGGGTGATGCCGTTCTTGTTTGGGGTGTTTTTGACGTTTTTTGGGTTCTCTGTTGTGTTTTGTTTGGTTCTCGTTGGTCATCGTGTTGGAAAAGAGTAAATTGTTGTTTTTGGAGAACATCAGGTAAGTTTAGGGTGGTTTTGTGGTGGATCTATGATTTTGGCGTATTTTCTTCCAGTTTTGGGGGTGATGCCGATATTTTTTGGGGTGTTTTTGACGTGTTTTGGGGTCTCTGTTGGGTTTTGTTTGGTTCTCGTTGGTCATCGTGTTGGAAAAGGGTAAATTGTTGGTTTTGGAGAACATCAGGTAGGTTTAGGGTGGTTTTGGGGTGGATCCATGGTTTTGGGGGATTTTCTTCCAATTTTGGGGGTGATGCCGATATTTTTTGTGTTGTTTTTGACGTGTTTTGGGTCTCCATTAGGTTTTGTTGGGTTCTCGTTGGTCATCGTGTTGGAAAAGGGTAAATTGTGGGTTTTGGAGAACATCAGGTAGGTTTACGGTGGTTTTGGGGTGGATCTATGGTTTTGGGGGATTTTCTTCCAGTTTTGGGGGTGATGCCATTTTTGTTTGGGGTGTTTTATTTTATGTTTTTGGGGTCTCTGTTTGGTTTTGTTGGGTTCTCGTTGGTCATCATGGTGGAAAATTGTAAATTGTTGGTTTTGGAGAACATCAGGTAGGTTTAGGGTGGTTTTGGGGTGGATATATGGTACTCAGTTTTTTTTTTTTTTTTTTTTGGGGGGGGGGGGGGATGATCCTGGACTTTTTGTGTTGTTTTTGACGTGTTTTGGGGTCTCCGTTGTGTTTCATTTGGTTTTCCATGGTCATCGTGTTGTAAAAGGGTAAATTGTGGGTTTTGGAGAACTTCAGGTAGGTTTAGGGGGACTTTTCGCGTGGATTCATGGTATTTGGGGTTTTCTTCTATTTTGGAGAGTGATCCTCTCCTTTCTTCGTGTGATTTTGAAGTGTTTTGGGGTTTCCGTTGCGTTTCGTTGAGTTCCTAATGCGTTTTATGGTGGTTGGGAGTGTGCTTTGGGATTAGGAGAACATCAGGTAGGTTGAGGGTGGTTTTGGGGTGGATCTATGGTTTTGGCGTATTTTCTTCCAGTTTTGGGGGTGATGCCGTTCTTGTTTGGGGTGTTTTTGACGTTTTTTGGTGTCTCTGTTGGGTTTTGTTGGGTTCTCGTTGGTCATCGTGTTGGAAAAGGGTAAATTGTGGGTTTTGTAGAACATCAGGTAGGTTTAGGGTGGTTTTGGGGTGGATCTATGGTATTTGGGGTTTTCTTCTATTTTTTGGCGTGATCCTGTTCTTTTTTGTGTTGTTTTGGACGTGTTTTGTGGACTCCGTTGGGTTTTGTTGTGTTCTTGTTTGCCATTATGTTAAATAGGAGTGGATTGTGGGTTTTGTAGAACATCAGGTAGGTTTAGGGTGGTTTTGTGGTGGATCTATGGTTTTGGCGTATTTTCTTCCAGTTTTGGGGGTGATGCCGTTCTTGTTTGGGGTGTTTTTGTCGTTTTTTGGGGTCTCTGTTGGGTTTTGTTGGGTTCTCGTTGGTCATCGTGTTGGAAAAGGGTAAATTGTTGGTTTTGGAGAACATCAGGTAGGTTTAGGGTGGTTTTGGGGTCGATCTATGGTATTTGGCGTATTTTCTTCCAGTTTTGGGGGTGATGCCGATATTTTTTGTGTTGTTTTTGACGTGTTTTGGGGTCTCCATTAGGTTTTGTTGGGTTCTTGTTGGTCATTATGTTAAATAGGAGTGGATTGTGGGTTTTGGAGAACATCAGGTAGGTTTAGGGTGGTTTTGGGGTGGATCTATGGTTTTGGCGGATTTTCTTCCAATTTTGGGGGTGATGCCGTTCTTGTTTGGGGTGTTTTTGACGTTTTTTGGGGTCTCTGTTGGGTTTTGTTGGGTTCTCGTTGGTCATCGTGTTGGAAAAGGGTAAATTGTTGGTTTTGGAGAACATCAGGTAGGTTTAGGGTGGTTTTGTGGTGGATCTATGGTTTTGGGGGATTTTCTTCCAGTTTTGGGGGTGATGCCGATATTTTTTGGGGTGTTTTTGACGTGTTTTGGGGTCTCCATTATGTTTTGTTGTGTTCTTGTTGGTCATTATGTTAAATAGGAGTGGATTGTGGGTTTTGGAGAACATCAGGTAGGTTTAGGGTGGTTTTGGGGTGGATCTATGGTTTTGGCGGATTTTCTTCCAGTTTTGGGGGTGATGCCGTTCTTGTTTGGGGTGTTTTTGACGTTTTTTGGGGTCTCTGTTGGGTTTTGTTGGGTTCTCGTTGGTCATCGTGTTGGAAAAGGGTAAATTGTGGGTTTTGGAGAAGATCAGGTAGGTTTAGGGTGGTTTTGGGGTGGATCTATGGTTTTGGGGGATTTTCTTCCAGATTTGGGGGTGATGCCATTCTTGTTTGGGGTGTTTTTTAAGGTTTTTGGGGTCTCTGTTTGGTTTTGTTGGTTCTCGTTGGTCATCATGGTGGAAAAGGGTAAATTGTGGGTTTTGGAGAACATCAGGTAGGTTTAGGGTGGTTTTGGGGTGGATCTATGGTTTTGGGGGATTTTCTTCCAGTTTTGGGGGTGATACCGTTCTTGTTTGGGGTGTTTTTGACGTTTTTTGGGGTCTCTGTTGGGTTTTGTTGGGTTCTCGTTGGTCATCGTGTTGGAAAAGAGTAAATTGTTGTTTTTGGAGAACATCAGGTAAGTTTAGGGTGGTTTTGGGGTGGATCTATGATTTTGGCGTATTTTCTTCCAGTTTTGGGGGTGATGCCGATATTTTTTGGGGTGTTTTTGACGTGTTTTGGGGTCTCTGTTGGGTTTTGTTTGGTTCTCGTTGGTCATCGTGTTGGAAAAGGGTAAATTGTTGTTTTCGGAGAACATCAGGTAGGTTTAGGTTGGTTTTGGGGATGAACCATGGTTTTGGGGGATTTTCTTCCAATTTTGGGGGTGATGCCGATATTTTTTGTGTTGTTTTTGACGTGTTTTGGGGTCTCCATTAGGTTTTGTTGTGTTCTTGTTGGTCATTATGTTAAATAGTTGTGGATTGTGGGTTTTGGAGAACATCAGTTAGGTTTAGTGTGGTTTTGTGGTGGATCTATGGTTTTGGCGGATTTTCTTCCAATTTTGGGGGTGATGCCGTTCTTGTTTGGGGTGTTTTTGACGTTTTTTGGTGTCTCTGTTGGGTTTTGTTGGGTTCTCGTTGGTCATCATAGTGGAAAAGTGTAAATTGTGGGTTTTGGAGAAGATCAGGTAGGTTTAGGGTGGTTTTGGGGTGGATCTATGGTTTTGGCGGATTTTCTTCCAGTTTTGGGGGTGATGCCGATATTTTTTGGGGTGTTTTTGACGTGTTTTGGGGTCTCCATTAGGTTTTGTTGTGTTCTTGTTTGTCATTATGTTAAATAGGAGTGGATTGTGGGTTTTGTAGAACATCAGGTAGGTTTAGGGTGGTTTTGTGGTGGATCTATGGTTTTGTTGTATTTTCTTCCAGTTTTGGGGGTGATGCCGTTCTTGTTTGGGGTGTTTTTGACGTTTTTTGGTGTCTCTGTTGGGTTTTGTTGGGTTCTCGTTGGTCATCGTGTTGGAAAAGGGTAAATTGTTGGTTTTGGAGAACATCAGGTAGGTTTAGGGTGGTTTTGGGGTTGATATATGGTACTCAGTTTTTTTTTGTTTTTTTTTTTTTTTTTTTTTTGGGGGGGGGATGATCCTGGACTTTTTGTGTTGTTTTTGACGTGTTTTGGGGTCTCCGTTGTGTTTCATTTGGTTTTCCATGGTCATCGTGTTGTAAAAGGGTAAATTGTGGGTTTTGGAGAACTTCAGGTAGGTTTTGGGGGACTTTTCGCGTGGATTCATGGTATTTGGGGTTTTCTTCTATTTTGGAGAGTGATCCTCTCCTTTCTTCGTGTGATTTTGAAGTGTTTTGGGGTTTCCGTTGCGTTTCGTTGAGTTCCTAATGCGTTTTATGGTGGTTGGGAGAGTGCTTTGGGATTAGGAGAACATCAGGTAGGTTTAGGGTGTCCTTGGGGTGGATCTATGGTATTTGGGGTTTTCTTCCAGTTTTGGGGGTGATGCCGTTCTTGTTTGGGGTGTTTTTGACGTGTTTTGGGGTCTCTGTTGTGTTTTGTTTGGTTCTCGTTGGTCATCGTGTTGGAAAAGAGTAAATTGTTGTTTTTGGAGAACATCAGGTAAGTTTAGGGTGGTTTTGGGGTGGATCTATGATTTTGGCGTATTTTCTTCCAGTTTTGGGGGTGATGCCGATATTTTTTGGGGTGTTTTTGACGTGTTTTGGGGTCTCTGTTGGGTTTTGTTTGGTTCTCGTTGGTCATCGTGTTGGAAAAGGGTAAATTGTTGGTTTTGGAGAACATCAGGTAGGTTTAGGGTGGTTTTGGGGTGGATCCATGGTT
The DNA here is from genome assembly GCF_964211825.1 of Aythya ferina. NCBI lineage: Eukaryota > Metazoa > Chordata > Aves > Anseriformes > Anatidae > Aythya > Aythya ferina. Next base: position 2,563 of record NW_028181186.1, on the reverse strand, counting down.
TTGGGGGATTTTCTTCCAATTTTGGGGGTGATGCCGATATTTTTTGTGTTGTTTTTGACGTGTTTTGGGGTCTCCATTAGGTTTTGTTGGGTTCTCGTTGGTCATCGTGTTGGAAAAGGGTAAATTGTGGGTTTTGGAGAACATCAGGTAGGTTTACGGTGGTTTTGGGGTGGATCTATGGTTTTGGGGGATTTTCTTCCAGTTTTGGGGGTGATGCCATTTTTGTTTGGGGTGTTTTATTTTATGTTTTTGGGGTCTCTGTTTGGTTTTGTTGGGTTCTCGTTGGTCATCATGGTGGAAAATTGTAAATTGTTGGTTTTGGAGAACATCAGGTAGGTTTAGGGTGGTTTTGGGGTGGATATATGGTACTCAGTTTTTTTTTTTTTTTTTTTTTTGGGGGGGGGGGGGGATGATCCTGGACTTTTTGTGTTGTTTTTGACGTGTTTTGGGGTCTCCGTTGTGTTTCATTTGGTTTTCCATGGTCATCGTGTTGTAAAAGGGTAAATTGTGGGTTTTGGAGAACTTCAGGTAGGTTTAGGGGGACTTTTCGCGTGGATTCATGGTATTTGGGGTTTTCTTCTATTTTGGAGAGTGATCCTCTCCTTTCTTCGTGTGATTTTGAAGTGTTTTGGGGTTTCCGTTGCGTTTCGTTGAGTTCCTAATGCGTTTTATGGTGGTTGGGAGTGTGCTTTGGGATTAGGAGAACATCAGGTAGGTTGAGGGTGGTTTTGGGGTGGATCTATGGTTTTGGCGTATTTTCTTCCAGTTTTGGGGGTGATGCCGTTCTTGTTTGGGGTGTTTTTGACGTTTTTTGGTGTCTCTGTTGGGTTTTGTTGGGTTCTCGTTGGTCATCGTGTTGGAAAAGGGTAAATTGTGGGTTTTGTAGAACATCAGGTAGGTTTAGGGTGGTTTTGGGGTGGATCTATGGTATTTGGGGTTTTCTTCTATTTTTTGGCGTGATCCTGTTCTTTTTTGTGTTGTTTTGGACGTGTTTTGTGGACTCCGTTGGGTTTTGTTGTGTTCTTGTTTGCCATTATGTTAAATAGGAGTGGATTGTGGGTTTTGTAGAACATCAGGTAGGTTTAGGGTGGTTTTGTGGTGGATCTATGGTTTTGGCGTATTTTCTTCCAGTTTTGGGGGTGATGCCGTTCTTGTTTGGGGTGTTTTTGTCGTTTTTTGGGGTCTCTGTTGGGTTTTGTTGGGTTCTCGTTGGTCATCGTGTTGGAAAAGGGTAAATTGTTGGTTTTGGAGAACATCAGGTAGGTTTAGGGTGGTTTTGGGGTCGATCTATGGTATTTGGCGTATTTTCTTCCAGTTTTGGGGGTGATGCCGATATTTTTTGTGTTGTTTTTGACGTGTTTTGGGGTCTCCATTAGGTTTTGTTGGGTTCTTGTTGGTCATTATGTTAAATAGGAGTGGATTGTGGGTTTTGGAGAACATCAGGTAGGTTTAGGGTGGTTTTGGGGTGGATCTATGGTTTTGGCGTATTTTCTTCCAATTTTGGGGGTGATGCCGTTCTTGTTTGGGGTGTTTTTGACGTTTTTTGGGGTCTCTGTTGGGTTTTGTTGGGTTCTCGTTGGTCATCGTGTTGGAAAAGGGTAAATTGTTGGTTTTGGAGAACATCAGGTAGGTTTAGGGTGGTTTTGTGGTGGATCTATGGTTTTGGGGGATTTTCTTCCAGTTTTGGGGGTGATGCCGATATTTTTTGGGGTGTTTTTGACGTGTTTTGGGGTCTCCATTATGTTTTGTTGTGTTCTTGTTTGTCATTATGTTAAATAGGAGTGGATTGTGGGTTTTGGAGAACATCAGGTAGGTTTAGGGTGGTTTTGGGGTGGATCTATGGTTTTGGCGGATTTTCTTCCAGTTTTGGGGATGATGCCGTTCTTGTTTGGGGTGTTTTTGACGTTTTTTGGTGTCTCTGTTGTGTTTTGTTGGGTTCTCGTTGGTCATCGTGTTGGAAAAGGGTAAATTGTGGGTTTTGGAGAAGATCAGGTAGGTTTAGGGTGGTTTTGGGGTGGATCTATGGTTTTGGGGGATTTTCTTCCAGATTTGGGGGTGATGCCATTCTTGTTTGGGGTGTTTTTTAAGGTTTTTGGGGTCTCTGTTTGGTTTTGTTGGTTCTCGTTGGTCATCATGGTGGAAAAGGGTAAATTGTGGGTTTTGGAGAACATCAGGTAGGTTTAGGGTGGTTTTGGGGTGGATCTATGGTTTTGGGGGATTTTCTTCCAGTTTTGGGGGTGATACCGTTCTTGTTTGGGGTGTTTTTGACGTTTTTTGGGGTCTCTGTTGGGTTTTGTTGGGTTCTCGTTGGTCATCGTGTTGGAAAAGAGTAAATTGTTGTTTTTGGAGAACATCAGGTAAGTTTAGGGTGGTTTTGGGGTGGATCTATGATTTTGGCGTATTTTCTTCCAGTTTTGGGGGTGATGCCGATATTTTTTGGGGTGTTTTTGACGTGTTTTGGGGTCTCTGTTGGGTTTTGTTTGGTTCTCGTTGGTCATCGTGTTGGAAAAGGGTAAATTGTTGTTTTCGGAGAACATCAGGTAGGTTTAGGTTGGTTTTGGGG
>NW_028181187.1:0-69197 GCF_964211825.1 Aythya ferina | reverse complement strand
TGTTTTGGGGTCTCTGTTGGGTTTTGTTGGGTTCTCGTTGGTCATTATGTTAAATAGGTGTGGATTGTGGGTTTTGGAGAACATCAGGTAGGTTTAGGGTGGTTTTGGGGTGGATCTATGGTTTTGGCGGATTTTCATCCAGTTTTGGGGGTGATGCCGTTCTTGTTTGGGGTGTTTTTGACGTTTTTTGGTGTCTCTGTTGGGTTTTGTTGGGTTCTCGTTGGTCATCGTGTTGGAAAAGGGTAGATTGTGGGTTTTGGAGAACATCAGGTAGGTTTAGGGTGGTTTTGGGGTGGATCTATGGTTTTGGGGGATTTTCTTCCAGTTTTGGGGGTGATGCCATTTTTGATTGGGTTGTTTTTTTTTTTATGTTTTTGGGGTCTCTGTTTGTTTTTGTTGGGTTCTCGTTGGTCATCATGGTGGAAAAGTGTAAATTGTGGGTTTTGGAGAACATCAGGTAGGTTTAGGGTGGTTTTGGGGTGGATATATGGTACTCAGTTTTTTTTTTTTTTTTTTTTTTGGGGGGGGGGGGGATGATCCTGGACTTTTTGTGTTGTTTTTGACGTGTTTTGGGGTCTCCGTTGTGTTTCATTTGGTTTTCCATGGTCATCGTGTTGTAAAAGTGTAAATTGTGGGTTTTGGAGAACTTCAGGTAGGTTTAGGGGGAGTTTTCGCGTGGATTCATGGTATTTGGGGTTTTCTTCTATTTTGGAGAGTGATCCTCTCCTTTCTTCGTGTGATTTTGAAGTGTTTTGGGGTTTCCGTTGCGTTTCGTTGAGTTCCTAATGCGTTTTATGGTGGTTGGGAGTGTGCTTTGGGATTAGGAGAACATCAGGTAGGTTTAGGGTGTCCTTGGGGTGGATCTATGGTATTTGGGGTTTTCTTCCAGTTTTGGGGGTGATGCCGTTCTTTTTTGGGGTGTTTTTGATGTGTTTTGGGGTCTCCGTTGGGTTTTGTTGGGTTCTCGTTGGTCATCATGTTGGAAAAGGGTAAATTGTGGGTTTTGGAGAACATCAGGTAGGTTTAGGGTGGTTTTGGGGTGGATCTATGGTTTTGGTGTATTTTCTTCCAGTTTTGGGGGTGATGCCGTTCTTGTTTCGGGTGTTTTTGACGTGTTTTGGGGTCTCTGTTGGGTTTTGTTGTGTTCTCGTTGGTCGTCGTGTTGGAAAAGGGTAAATTGTGGGTTTTGTAGAACATCAGGTAGGTTTAGGGTGGTTTTGGGGTGGATCTATGGTATTTGGGGTTTTCTTCTATTTTTTGGCGTGATCCTGTTCTTTTTTGGGGTGTTTTGGACGTGTTTTGTGGTCTCCCTTGGGTTTTGTTGTGTTCTTGTTGGTCATTATGTTAAATAGGTGTGGATTGTGGGTTTTGGAGAACATCAGGTAGGTTTAGGGTGGTTTTGGGGTGGATCTATGGTTTTGGCATATTTTCATCCAGTTTTGGGGGTGATGCCGTTCTTGTTTGGGGTGTTTTTGACGTTTTTTGGGGTCTCTGTTGGGTTTTGTAGGGTTCTCATTGGTCATCGTGTTGGAAAAGGGTAAATTGTTGGTTTTGGAGAACATCAGGTAGGTTTAGGGTGGTTTTGGGGTGGATGTATTGTATTTGGGGTTTTCTTCTGTTTTTTGGCGTGATCCTGTTCTTTTTTGTGTTGTTTTTGACGTTTTTTGGTGTCTCTGTTTGGTTTTGTTGGGTTCTCGTTGGTCATCATGGTGGAAAAGTGTAAATTGTGGGTTTTGGAGAACATCAGGTAGGTTTAGGGTGGTTTTGGGGTGGATCTATGGTTTTGGCGTATTTTCTTCCAGTTTTGGGGGTGATGCCGATATTTTTTGGGGTGTTTTTGACGTGTTTTGGGGTCTCCATTAGGTTTTGTTGTGTTCTTGTTTGTCATTATGTTAAATAGGAGTGGATTGTGGGTTTTGGAGAACATCAGGTAGGTTTAGGGTGGTTTTGGGGTGGATCTATTGTTTTGGCGTATTTTCTTCCAGTTTTGGTGGTGATGCCGTTCTTTTTTGGAGTGTTTTTGACGTTTTTTGGTGTCTCTGTTGGGTTTTGTTGGGTTCTCGTTGGTCATCGTGTTGGAAAAGGGTAAATTGTGGGTTTTGGAGAACATCAGGTAGGTTTAGGGTGGTTTTGGGGTGGATATATGGTACTCAGTTTTTTTTTTTTTTTTTTTTTTTGGGGGGGGGGGGATGATCCTGGACTTTTTGTGTTGTTTTTGACGTGTTTTGGGGTCTCCGTTGTGTTTCATTTGGTTTTCCATGGTCATCGTGTTGTAAAAGTGTAAATTGTGGGTTTTGGAGAACTTCAGGTAGGTTTAGGGGGACTTTTCGCGTGGATTCATGGTATTTGGGGTTTTCTTCTATTTTGGAGAGTGATCCTCTCCTTTCTTCGTGTGATTTTGAAGTGTTTTGGGGTTTCCGTTGCGTTTCGTTGAGTTCCTAATGCGTTTTATGGTGGTTGGGAGTGTGCTTTGGGATTAGGAGAACATCAGGTAGGTTTAGGGTGTCCTTGGGGTGGATCTATGGTATTTGGGGTTTTCTTCCAGTTTTGGGGGTGATGCCGTTCTTTTTTGGGGTGTTTTTGACGTGTTTTGGGGTCTCCGTTGGGTTTTGTTGGGTTCTCGTTGGTCATCATGTTGGAAAAGGGTAAATTGTGGGTTTTGGAGAACATCAGGTAGGTTTAGGGTGGTTTTGGGGTGGATCTATGGTTTTGGTGTATTTTCTTCCAGTTTTGGGGGTGATGCCGTTCTTGTTTCGGGTGTTTTTGACGTGTTTTGGGGTCTCTGTTGGGTTTTGTTGTGTTCTCGTTGGTCGTCGTGTTGGAAAAGGGTAAATTGTGGGTTTTGGAGAACATCAGGTAGGTTTAGGGTGGTTTTGGGGTGGATCTATGGTATTTGGGGTTTTCTTCTATTTTTTGGCGTGATCTTGTTCTTTTTTGGGGTGTTTTGGACGTGTTTTGTGGTCTCCGTTGGGTTTTGTTGTGTTCTTGTTGGTCATTATGTTAAATAGGTGTGGATTGTGGGTTTTGGAGAACATCAGGTAGGTTTAGGGTGGTTTTGGGTGGATCTATGGTTTTGGCATATTTTCATCCAGTTTTGGGGGTGATGCCGTTCTTGTTTGGGGTGTTTTTGACGTTTTTTGGGGTCTCTGTTGGGTTTTGTAGGGTTCTCGTTGGTCATCGTGTTGGAAAAGGGTAAATTGTTGGTTTTGGAGAAGATCAGGTAGGTTTAGGGTGGTTTTGGGGTGGATGTATTGTATTTGGGGTTTTCTTCTGTTTTTTGGCGTGATCCTGTTCTTTTTTGTGTTGTTTTTGACGTTTTTTGGTGTCTCTGTTGGGTTTTGTTGGGTTCTCGTTGGTCATCTGTCCTGGTTTCAGTTAGCACAGAATTAATTTTCTTCCTAGTAGCTGGTGGAATGCTGTGTTTTGGCTTAGAATGAGAAGAGTGCTGATAACACCCCGATGCTTTAATTGTTGCAGAGCAGTGCTTATACTAAGCCAAGGACATCTCAGCCTTTGCTCTGTCCTGCCAACGGGCAGGCTGGGGGGGTGCAGTAAGAGCTGGGAGGGGACAGACCCAGGACAGGTGACCCAAACTAGCCAAAGGGGTATTCCATACCATCTGACGTCATGCTAAACAATATATAGGGGTGGCTAGCCGGGGGGAGGGGGCCGGACTGCTCGGGGTTAAGCTGGGCATCGGTCAGCGGGTGGTGAGCAATTGCATTGTGCATCACTTGTTTGTACATATTATTAGTAGTAGTACTATTATCATCATTGTATTATTATTATTATTATTATTATTATTATTATTATTATTATTATTATTATTTTCCTGTCTTATTAAACTGTCTTCATCTCAACTCACGAGCTTCACTTTCCATTTCTCTCCCCCGTCCCAGAGAGGGAGGGGGGAGGGTGAGCGAACGGCTGCGTGGTGTTTAGCTGCCAGCCGGGTTAAACCACGACAGTCTTTTTGGAAAAAAGGCTAGCTACAGGCTGCGCCTACAGCAACGAGCGCAGCACAAGTCCGGTCCGGGGGGGGGGGGCAAGATGGCGGCGGTGCTGGAGGTGGAGGTCGGCGGGCCCGGCTAGCTCAGTCGGTAGAGCATGAGACTCTTAATCTCAGGGTCGTGGGTTCGAGCCCCACGTTGGGCGCCAAAAAGACTGTCGTGGTTTAACCCGGCTGGCAGCTAAACACCACGCAGCCGTTCGCTCACCCTCCCCCCTCCCTCTCTGGGACGGGGGAGAGAAATGGAAAGTGAAGCTCGTGAGTTGAGATGAAGACAGTTTAATAAGACAGGATTAATAATAATAATAATAATAATAATAATAATAATAATAATAATAATACAATGATGATAATAGTACTACTACTAATAATATGTACAAACAAGTGATGCACAATGCAATTGCTCACCACCCGCTGACCGATGCCCAGCTTAACCCCGAGCAGTCCGGCCCCCTCCCCCCGGCTAGCCACCCCTATATATTGTTTAGCATGACGTCAGATGGTATGGAATACCCCTTTGGCTAGTTTGGGTCACCTGTCCTGGGTCTGTCCCCTCCCAGCTCTTACTGCACCCCCCCAGCCTGCCCGTTGGCAGGACAGAGCAAAGGCTGAGATGTCCTTGGCTTAGTATAAGCACTGCTCTGCAACAATTAAAGCATCGGGGTGTTATCAGCACTCTTCTCATTCTAAGCCAAAACACAGCATTCCACCAGCTACTAGGAAGAAAATTAATTCTGTGCTAACTGAAACCAGGACATCATCGTGTTGGAAAAGGGTAAATTGTGGGTTTTGGAGAACATCAGGTAGGTTTAGGGTGGTTTTGGGGTGGATATATGGTACTCAGTTTTTTTTTTTTTTTTTTTTTTTGGGGTGGGGGGGGATGATCCTGGACTTTTTGTGTTGTTTTTGACGTGTTTTGGGGTCTCCGTTGTGTTTCATTTGGTTTTCCATGGTCATCGTGTTGTAAAAGGGTAAATTGTGGGTTTTGGAGAACTTCAGGTAGGTTTAGGGGGACTTTTCGCGTGGATTCATGGTATTTGGGGTTTTCTTCTATTTTGGAGAGTGATCCTCTCCTTTCTTCGTGTGATTTTGAAGTGTTTTGGGGTTTCCGTTGCGTTTCGTTGAGTTCCTAATGCGTTTTATGGTGGTTGGGAGTGTGCTTTGGGATTAGGAGAACATCAGGTAGGTTTAGGGTGTCCTTGGGGTGGATCTATGGTATTTGGGGTTTTCTTCCAGTTTTGGGGGTGATGCCGTTCTTGTTTGGGGTGTTTTTGACGTGTTTTGGGGTCTCCGTTGGGTTTTGTTGGGTTCTCGTTGGTCATCATAGTGGAAAAGGGTAAATTGTGGGTTTGGAGAACATCAGGTAGGTTTAGGGTGGTTTTGGGGTGGATCTATGGTTTTGGTATATTTTCTTCCAGTTTTGGGGGTGATGCCGTTCTTTTTTGGGGTGTTTTTGACGTGTTTTGTGGTCTCCATTTGGTTTTGTTGGGTTCTTGTTTGTCATTATGTTAAATAGGTGTGGATTGTGGGTTTTGTAGAACATCAGGTAGGTTTAGGGTGGTTTTGTGGTGGATCTATGGTTTTGGCGGATTTTCTTCCAGTTTTGGGGGTGATGCCGTTCTTGTTTGGTGTGTTTTTGACGTTTTTTGGGGTCTCTGTTGGGTTTTGTTGGGTTCTCGTTGGTCATCGTGTTGGAAAAGGGTAAATTGTGGTTTTTGGAGAAGATCAGGTAGGTTTAGGGTGTCTTTGGGGTGGATCTATGGTATTTGGGGTTTTCTTCTATTTTTTGGCGTGATCCTGTTCTTTTTTGGGGTGTTTTGGACGTGTTTTGTGGTCTCCTTTGGGTTTTGTTGTGTTCTTGTTGGTCATTATGTTAAATAGGTGTGGATTGTGGGTTTTGGAGAACATCAGGTAGGTTTAGGGTGGTTTTGGAGTGGATCTATGGTTTTGGGGGATTTTCTTCCAGTTTTGGGGGTGATGCCGTTCCTGTTTGGGGTGTTTTTGACGTTTTTTGGTGTCTCTGTTGGGTTTTGTTGGGTTCTCGTTGGTCATCGTGTTGGAAAAGGGTAAATTGTTGGTTTTGGAGAACATCAGGTAGGTTTAGGGTGGTTTTGGGGTGGATCTATGGTATTTGGTGTTTTCTTCTGTTTTTTGGCGTGATCCTGTTCTTTTTTGTGTTGTTTTTGACGTTTTTTGGTGTCTCTGTTGGGTTTTGTTGGGTTCTCGTTGGTCATCATGTTGGAAAAATGTAAATTGTGGGTTTTGGAGAACATCAGGTAGGTTTAGGGTGGTTTTGGGGTGGATCTATGGTTTTGGCGTATTTTCTTCCAGTTTTGGGGGTGATGCCGATATTTTTTGGGGTGTTTTTGACGTGTTTTGGGGTCTCCATTAGGTTTTGTTGTGTTCTTGTTTGTCATTATGTTAAATAGGAGTGGATTGTGGGTTTTGGAGAACATCAGGTAGGTTTAGGGTGGTTTTGGGGTGGATCTATTGTTTTGGCGTATTTTCTTCCAGTTTTGGTGGTGATGCCGTTCTTTTTTGGAGTGTTTTTGACGTTTTTTGGTGTCTCTGTTGGGTTTTGTTGGGTTCTCGTTGGTCATCGTGTTGGAAAAGGGTAAATTGTGGGTTTTGGAGAACATCAGGTATGTTTAGGGTGGTTTTGGGGTGGATCTATGGTTTTGGGGGATTTTCTTCCAGTTTTGGGGGTGATGCCATTTTTGTTTGGATTGGTTTTTTTTTATGTTTTTGGGGTCTCTGTTGGGTTTTTTGGGTTCTCGTTGGTCATCATGGTGGAAAAGTGTAAATTGTGGGTTTTGGAGAACATCAGGTAGGTTTAGGGTGGTTTTGGGGTGGATATATGGTACTCATTTTTTTTTTTTTTTTTTTTTTTTTTTGGGGGGGGGGGATGATCCTGGACTTTTTGTGTTGTTTTTGACGTGTTTTGGGTCTCCGTTGTGTTTCATTTGGTTTTCCATGGTCATCGTGTTGTAAAAGGGTAAATTGTGGGTTTTGGAGAACTTCAGGTAGGTTTAGGGGGACTCTTCGCGTGGATTCATGGTATTTGGGGTTTTCTTCTATTTTGGAGAGTGATCCTCTCCTTTCTTCGTGTGATTTTGAAGTGTTTTGGGGTTTCCGTTGCGTTTCGTTGAGTTCCTAATGCGTTTTATGGTGGTTGGGAGTGTGCTTTGGGATTAGGAGAACATCAGGTAGGTTTAGGGTGTCCTTGGGGTGGATCTATGGTATTTGGGGTTTTCTTCCAGTTTTGGGGGTGATGCCGTTCTTGTTTGGGGTGTTTTTGACGTGTTTTGGGGTCTCCGTTGGGTTTTGTTGGGTTCTCGTTGGTCATCATGTTGGAAAAGGGTAAATTGTGGGTTTTGGAGAACATCAGGTAGGTTTAGGGTGGTTTTGGGGTGGATCTATGGTTTTGGCGTATTTTCTTCCAGTTCTGGGGGTGATGTCGATATTTTTTGGGGTGTTTTTTTACGTGTTTTGGGGTCTCCATTAGGTTTTGTTGTGTTCTTGTTTGTCATTATGTTAAATAGGAGTGGATTGTGGGTTTTGTAGAACATCAGGTAGGTTTAGGGTGGTTTTGGGGTGGATCTATGGTTTTGGCGTATTTTCTTCCAGTTTTGGGGGTGATGCCGATATTTTTTGGGGTGTTTTTGACGTGTTTTGGGGTCTCTGTTGGGTTTTGTTGGGTTCTCGTTGGTCATTATGTTAAATAGGTGTGGATTGTGGGTTTTGGAGAACATCAGGTAGGTTTAGGGTGGTTTTGGGGTGGATCTATGGTTTTGGCGGATTTTCATCCAGTTTTGGGGGTGATGCCGTTCTTGTTTGGGGTGTTTTTGACGTTTTTTGGTGTCTCTGTTGGGTTTTGTTGGGTTCTCGTTGGTCATCGTGTTGGAAAAGGGTAGATTGTGGGTTTTGGAGAACATCAGGTAGGTTTAGGGTGGTTTTGGGGTGGATCTATGGTTTTGGGGGATTTTCTTCCAGTTTTGGGGGTGATGCCATTTTTGATTGGGTTGTTTTTTTTTTTATGTTTTTGGGGTCTCTGTTTGTTTTTGTTGGGTTCTCGTTGGTCATCATGGTGGAAAAGTGTAAATTGTGGGTTTTGGAGAACATCAGGTAGGTTTAGGGTGGTTTTGGGGTGGATATATGGTACTCATTTTTTTTTTTTTTTTTTTTGGGGGGGGGGGGGGATGATCCTGGACTTTTTGTGTTGTTTTTGACGTGTTTTGGGGTCTCCGTTGTGTTTCATTTGGTTTTCCATGGTCATCGTGTTGTAAAAGTGTAAATTGTGGGTTTTGGAGAACTTCAGGTAGGTTTAGGGGGAGTTTTCGCGTGGATTCATGGTATTTGGGGTTTTCTTCTATTTTGGAGAGTGATCCTCTCCTTTCTTCGTGTGATTTTGAAGTGTTTTGGGGTTTCCGTTGCGTTTCGTTGAGTTCCTAATGCGTTTTATGGTGGTTGGGAGTGTGCTTTGGGATTAGGAGAACATCAGGTAGGTTTAGGGTGTCCTTGGGGTGGATCTATGGTATTTGGGGTTTTCTTCCAGTTTTGGGGGTGATGCCGTTCTTTTTTGGGGTGTTTTTGACGTGTTTTGGGGTCTCCGTTGGGTTTTGTTGGGTTCTCGTTGGTCATCATGTTGGAAAAGGGTAAATTGTGGGTTTTGGAGAACATCAGGTAGGTTTAGGGTGGTTTTGGGGTGGATCTATGGTTTTGGTGTATTTTCTTCCAGTTTTGGGGGTGATGCCGTTCTTGTTTCGGGTGTTTTTGACGTGTTTTGGGGTCTCTGTTGGGTTTTGTTGTGTTCTCGTTGGTCGTCGTGTTGGAAAAGGGTAAATTGTGGGTTTTGTAGAACATCAGGTAGGTTTAGGGTGGTTTTGGGGTGGATCTATGGTATTTGGGGTTTTCTTCTATTTTTTGGCGTGATCCTGTTCTTTTTTGGGGTGTTTTGGACGTGTTTTGTGGTCTCCCTTGGGTTTTGTTGTGTTCTTGTTGGTCATTATGTTAAATAGGTGTGGATTGTGGGTTTTGGAGAACATCAGGTAGGTTTAGGGTGGTTTTGGGGTGGATCTATGGTTTTGGCATATTTTCATCCAGTTTTGGGGGTGATGCCGTTCTTGTTTGGGGTGTTTTTGACGTTTTTTGGGGTCTCTGTTGGGTTTTGTAGGGTTCTCATTGGTCATCGTGTTGGAAAAGGGTAAATTGTTGGTTTTGGAGAACATCAGGTAGGTTTAGGGTGGTTTTGGGGTGGATGTATTGTATTTGGGGTTTTCTTCTGTTTTTTGGCGTGATCCTGTTCTTTTTTGTGTTGTTTTTGACGTTTTTTGGTGTCTCTGTTTGGTTTTGTTGGGTTCTCGTTGGTCATCATGGTGGAAAAGTGTAAATTGTGGGTTTTGGAGAAGATCAGGTAGGTTTAGGGTGGTTTTGGGGTGGATCTATGGTTTTGGCGTATTTTCTTCCAGTTTTGGGGGTGATGCCGATATTTTTTGGGGTGTTTTTGACGTGTTTTGGGGTCTCCATTAGGTTTTGTTGTGTTCTTGTTTGTCATTATGTTAAATAGGAGTGGATTGTGGGTTTTGGAGAACATCAGGTAGGTTTAGGGTGGTTTTGGGGTGGATCTATGGTTTTGGCGTATTTTCTTCCAGTTTTGGTGGTGATGCCGTTCTTTTTTGGAGTGTTTTTGACGTTTTTTGGTGTCTCTGTTTGGTTTTGTTGGGTTCTCGTTGGTCATCATGGTGGAAAAGTGTAAATTGTGGGTTTTGGAGAACATCAGGTAGGTTTAGGGTGGTTTTGGGGTGGATATATGGTACTCAGTTTTTTTTTTTTTTTTTTTTTTTGGGGTGGGGGGGGATGATCCTGGACTTTTTGTGTTGTTTTTGACGTGTTTTGGGGTCTCCGTTGTGTTTCATTTGGTTTTCCATGGTCATCGTGTTGTAAAAGTGTAAATTGTGGGTTTTGGAGAACTTCAGGTAGGTTTAGGGGGACTTTTCGCGTGGATTCATGGTATTTGGGGTTTTCTTCTATTTTGGAGAGTGATCCTCTCCTTTCTTCGTGTGATTTTGAAGTGTTTTGGGGTTTCCGTTGCGTTTCGTTGAGTTCCTAATGCGTTTTATGGTGGTTGGGAGTGTGCTTTGGGATTAGGAGAACATCAGGTAGGTTTAGGGTGTCCTTGGGGTGGATCTATGGTATTTGGGGTTTTCTTCCAGTTTTGGGGGTGATGCCGTTCTTTTTTGGGGTGTTTTTGACGTGTTTTGGGGTCTCCGTTGGGTTTTGTTGGGTTCTCGTTGGTCATCATGTTGGAAAAGGGTAAATTGTGGGTTTTGGAGAACATCAGGTAGGTTTAGGGTGGTTTTGGGGTGGATCTATGGTTTTGGTGTATTTTCTTCCAGTTTTGGGGTGATGCCGTTCTTGTTTCGGGTGTTTTTGACGTGTTTTGGGGTCTCTGTTGGGTTTTGTTGTGTTCTCGTTGGTCGTCGTGTTGGAAAAGGGTAAATTGTGGGTTTTGGAGAACATCAGGTAGGTTTAGGGTGGTTTTGGGGTGGATCTATGGTATTTGGGGTTTTCTTCTATTTTTTGGCGTGATCTTGTTCTTTTTTGGGGTGTTTTGGACGTGTTTTGTGGTCTCCGTTGGGTTTTGTTGTGTTCTTGTTGGTCATTATGTTAAATAGGTGTGGATTGTGGGTTTTGGAGAACATCAGGTAGGTTTAGGGTGGTTTTGGGGTGGATCTATGGTTTTGGCATATTTTCATCCAGTTTTGGGGGTGATGCCGTTCTTGTTTGGGGTGTTTTTGACGTTTTTTGGGGTCTCTGTTGGGTTTTGTAGGGTTCTCGTTGGTCATCGTGTTGGAAAAGGGTAAATTGTTGGTTTTGGAGAACATCAGGTAGGTTTAGGGTGGTTTTGGGGTGGATGTATTGTATTTGGGGTTTTCTTCTGTTTTTTGGCGTGATCCTGTTCTTTTTTGTGTTGTTTTTGACGTTTTTTGGTGTCTCTGTTTGGTTTTGTTGGGTTCTCGTTGGTCATCATGGTGGAAAAGTGTAAATTGTGGGTTTTGGAGAACATCAGGTAGGTTTAGGGTGGTTTTGGGGTGGATCTATGGTTTTGGCGTATTTTCTTCCAGTTTTGGGGGTGATGCCGATATTTTTTGGGGTGTTTTTGACGTGTTTTGGGGTCTCCATTAGGTTTTGTTGTGTTCTTGTTTGTCATTATGTTAAATAGGAGTGGATTGTGGGTTTTGGAGAACATCAGGTAGGTTTAGGGTGGTTTTGGGGTGGATCTATTGTTTTGGCGTATTTTCTTCCAGTTTTGGTGGTGATGCCGTTCTTTTTTGGAGTGTTTTTGACGTTTTTTGGTGTCTCTGTTGGGTTTTGTTGGGTTCTCGTTGGTCATCGTGTTGGAAAAGGGTAAATTGTGGGTTTTGGAGAACATCAGGTATGTTTAGGGTGGTTTTGGGGTGGATCTATGGTTTTGGGGGATTTTCTTCCAGTTTTGGGGGTGATGCCATTTTTGTTTGGATTGTTTTTTTTTTATGTTTTTGGGGTCTCTGTTGGGTTTTTTGGGTTCTCATTGGTCATCATGGTGGAAAAGTGTAAATTGTGGGTTTTGGAGAACATCAGGTAGGTTTAGGGTGGTTTTGGGGTGGATATATGGTACTCAGTTTTTTTTTTTTTTTTTTTTTTTTTTTGGGGGGGGGGGGATGATCCTGGACTTTTTGTGTTGTTTTTGACGTGTTTTGGGGTCTCCGTTGTGTTTCATTTGGTTTTCCATGGTCATCGTGTTGTAAAAGTGTAAATTGTGGGTTTTGGAGAACTTCAGGTAGGTTTAGGGGACTCTTCGCGTGGATTCATGGTATTTGGGGTTTTCTTCTATTTTGGAGAGTGATCCTCTCCTTTCTTCGTGTGATTTTGAAGTGTTTTGGGGTTTCCGTTGCGTTTCGTTGAGTTCCTAATGCGTTTTATGGTGGTTGGGAGTGTGCTTTGGGATTAGGAGAACATCAGGTAGGTTTAGGGTGTCCTTGGGGTGGATCTATGGTATTTGGGGTTTTCTTCCAGTTTTGGGGGTGATGCCGTTCTTGTTTGGGGTGTTTTTGACGTGTTTTGGGGTCTCCGTTGGGTTTTGTTGGGTTCTCGTTGGTCATCATGTTGGAAAAGGGTAAATTGTGGGTTTTGGAGAACATCAGGTAGGTTTAGGGTGGTTTTGGGGTGGATCTATGGTTTTGGCGTATTTTCTTCCAGTTTTGGGGGTGATGCCGATATTTTTTGGGGTGTTTTTGACGTGTTTTGGGGTCTCTGTTGGGTTTTGTTGGGTTCTCGTTGGTCATTATGTTAAATAGGTGTGGATTGTGGGTTTTGGAGAACATCAGGTAGGTTTAGGGTGGTTTTGGGGTGGATCTATGGTTTTGGCGGATTTTCATCCAGTTTTGGGGGTGATGCCATTTTTGATTGGGTTGTTTTTTTTTTATGTTTTTGGGGTCTCTGTTTGTTTTTGTTGGGTTCTCGTTGGTCATCATGGTGGAAAAGTGTAAATTGTGGGTTTTGGAGAACATCAGGTAGGTTTAGGGTGGTTTTGGGGTGGATATATGGTACTCAGTTTTTTTTTTTTTTTTTTTTTGGGGGGGGGGGGATGATCCTGGACTTTTTGTGTTGTTTTTGACGTGTTTTGGGGTCTCCGTTGTGTTTCATTTGGTTTTCCATGGTCATCGTGTTGTAAAAGTGTAAATTGTGGGTTTTGGAGAACTTCAGGTAGGTTTAGGGGGACTTTTCGCGTGGATTCATGGTATTTGGGGTTTTCTTCTATTTTGGAGAGTGATCCTCTCCTTTCTTCGTGTGATTTTGAAGTGTTTTGGGGTTTCCGTTGCGTTTCGTTGAGTTCCTAATGCGTTTTATGGTGGTTGGGAGTGTGCTTTGGGATTAGGAGAACATCAGGTAGGTTTAGGGTGTCCTTGGGGTGGATCTATGGTATTTGGGGTTTTCTTCCAGTTTTGGGGGTGATGCCGTTCTTGTTTGGGGTGTTTTTGACGTGTTTTGGGGTCTCCGTTGGGTTTTGTTGGGTTCTCGTTGGTCATCATGTTGGAAAAGGGTAAATTGTGGGTTTTGGAGAAGATCAGGTAGGTTTAGGGTGGTTTTGGGGTGGATCTATGGTTTTGGTGTATTTTCTTCCAGTTTTGGGGGTGATGCCGTTCTTGTTTCGGGTGTTTTTGACGTGTTTTGGGGTCTCTGTTGGGTTTTGTTGTGTTCTCGTTGGTCGTCGTGTTGGAAAAGGGTAAATTGTGGGTTTTGTAGAACATCAGGTAGGTTTAGGGTGGTTTTGGGGTGGATCTATGGTATTTGGGGTTTTCTTCTATTTTTTGGCGTGATCCTGTTCTTTTTTGGGGTGTTTTGGACGTGTTTTGTGGTCTCCGTTGGGTTTTGTTGTGTTCTTGTTGGTCATTATGTTAAATAGGTGTGGATTGTGGGTTTTGGAGAACATCAGGTAGGTTTAGGGTGGTTTTGGGGTGGATCTATGGTTTTGGCGGATTTTCATCCAGTTTTGGGGGTGATGCCGTTCTTGTTTGGGGTGTTTTTGACGTTTTTTGGGGTCTCTGTTGGGTTTTGTAGGGTTCTCGTTGGTCATCGTGTTGGAAAAGGGTAAATTGTTGGTTTTGGAGAACATCAGGTAGGTTTAGGGTGGTTTTGGGGTGGATGTATTGTATTTGGGGTTTTCTTCTGTTTTTTGGCGTGATCCTGTTCTTTTTTGTGTTGTTTTTGACGTTTTTTGGTGTCTCTGTTTGGTTTTGTTGGGTTCTCGTTGGTCATCATGGTGGAAAAGTGTAAATTGTGGGTTTTGGAGAACATCAGGTAGGTTTATGGTGGTTTTGGGGTGGATATATGGTACTCAGTTTTTTTTTTTTTTTTTTTTTTTGGGGGGGGGGGATGATCCTGGACTTTTTGTGTTGTTTTTGACGTGTTTTGGGGTCTCCGTTGTGTTTCATTTGGTTTTCCATGGTCATCGTGTTGTAAAAGGGTAAATTGTGGGTTTTGGAGAACTTCAGGTAGGTTTAGGGGGACTTTTCGCGTGGATTCATGGTATTTGGGGTTTTCTTCTATTTTGGAGAGTGATCCTCTCCTTTCTTCGTGTGATTTTGAAGTGTTTTGGGGTTTCCGTTGCGTTTCGTTGAGTTCCTAATGCGTTTTATGGTGGTTGGGAGTGTGCTTTGGGATTAGGAGAACATCAGGTAGGTTTAGGGTGTCCTTGGGGTGGATCTATGGTATTTGGGGTTTTCTTCCAGTTTTGGGGGTGATGCCGTTCTTGTTTGGGGTGTTTTTGACGTGTTTTGGGGTCTCCGTTGGGTTTTGTTGGGTTCTCGTTGGTCATCATAGTGGAAAAGGGTAAATTGTGGGTTTTGGAGAACATCAGGTAGGTTTAGGGTGGTTTTGGGGTGGATCTATGGTTTTGGTGTATTTTCTTCCAGTTTTGGGGGTGATGCCGTTCTTTTTTGGGGTGTTTTTGACGTGTTTTGTGGTCTCCATTTGGTTTTGTTGGGTTCTTGTTTGTCATTATGTTAAATAGGTGTGGATTGTGGGTTTTGTAGAACATCAGGTAGGTTTAGGGTGGTTTTGGGGTGGATCTATGGTTTTGGCGGATTTTCTTCCAGTTTTGGGGGTGATGCCGTTCTTGTTTGGTGTGTTTTTGACGTTTTTTGGGGTCTCTGTTGGGTTTTGTTGGGTTCTCGTTGGTCATCGTGTTGGAAAAGGGTAAATTGTGGTTTTTGGAGAAGATCAGGTAGGTTTAGGGTGTCTTTGGGGTGGATCTATGGTATTTGGGGTTTTCTTCTATTTTTTGGCGTGATCCTGTTCTTTTTTGGGGTGTTTTGGACGTGTTTTGTGGTCTCTGTTGGGTTTTGTTGTGTTCTTGTTGGTCATTATGTTAAATAGGTGTGGATTGTGGGTTTTGGAGAACATCAGGTAGGTTTAGGGTGGTTTTGGAGTGGATCTATGGTTTTGGGGGATTTTCTTCCAGTTTTGGGGGTGATGCCGTTCCTGTTTGGGGTGTTTTTGACGTTTTTTGGGGTCTCTGTTGGGTTTTGTTGGGTTCTCGTTGGTCATCGTGTTGGAAAAGGGTAAATTGTTGGTTTTGGAGAACATCAGGTAGGTTTAGGGTGGTTTTGGGGTGGATCTATGGTATTTGGGGTTTTCTTCTGTTTTTTGGCGTGATCCTGTTCTTTTTTGTGTTGTTTTTGACGTTTTTTGGTGTCTCTGTTGGGTTTTGTTGGGTTCTCGTTGGTCATCATGTTGGAAAAATGTAAATTGTGGGTTTTGGAGAACATCAGGTAGGTTTAGGGTGGTTTTGGGGTGGATCTATGGTTTTGGCGTATTTTCTTCCAGTTTTGGGGGTGATGCCGATATTTTTTGGGGTGTTTTTGACGTGTTTTGGGGTCTCCATTAGGTTTTGTTGGGTTCTTGTTTGTGATTATGTTAAATAGGAGTGGATTGTGGGTTTTGGAGAACATCAGGTAGGTTTAGGGTGTCTTTGGGGTGGATCTATGGTTTTGGGGGATTTTCTTCCAGTTTTGGTGGTGATGCCGTTCTTGTTTGGGGTGTTTTTGACGTTTTTTGGGGTCTCTGTTGGGTTCTGTTGGGTTCTCGTTGGTCATCGTGTTGGAAAAGGGTAAATTGTGGTTTTTGGAGAAGATCAGGTAGGTTTAGGGTGTCTTTGGGGTGGATCTATGGTTTTTGGTGTATTTTCTTCCAGTTTTGGGGGTGATGCCATTTTTGTTTGGATTGTTTTTTTTTTATGTTTTTGGGGTCTCTGTTGGGTTTTTTGGGTTCTCGTTGGTCATCATGGTGGAAAAGTGTAAATTGTGGGTTTTGGAGAACATCAGGTAGGTTTAGGGTGGTTTTGGGGTGGATATATGGTACTCAGTTTTTTTTTTTTTTTTTTTTTTTTTGGGGGGGGGGGGATGATCCTGGACTTTTTGTGTTGTTTTTGACGTGTTTTCGGGTCTCCGTTGTGTTTCATTTGGTTTTCCATGGTCATCGTGTTGTAAAAGTGTAAATTGTGGGTTTTGGAGAACTTCAGGTAGGTTTAGGGGACTCTTCGCGTGGATTCATGGTATTTGGGGTTTTCTTCTATTTTGGAGAGTGATCCTCTCCTTTCTTCGTGTGATTTTGAAGTGTTTTGGGGTTTCCGTTGCGTTTCGTTGAGTTCCTAATGCGTTTTATGGTGGTTGGGAGTGTGCTTTGGGATTAGGAGAACATCAGGTAGGTTTAGGGTGTCCTTGGGGTGGATCTATGGTATTTGGGGTTTTCTTCCAGTTTTGGGGGTGATGCCGTTCTTGTTTGGGGTGTTTTTGACGTGTTTTGGGGTCTCCGTTGGGTTTTGTTGGGTTCTCGTTGGTCATCATAGTGGAAAAGGGTAAATTGTGGGTTTTGGAGAACATCAGGTAGGTTTAGGGTGGTTTTGGGGTGGATCTATGGTTTTGGTGTATTTTCTTCCAGTTTTGGTGGTGATCCTTTCTTGTTTGGGGTGTTTTTGACGTGTTTTGGGGTCTCCATTAGGTTTTGTTGGGTTCTTGTTTGTCATTATGTTAAATAGGTGTGGATTGTGGGTTTTGGAGAACATCAGGTAGGTTTAGGGTGGTTTTGGAGTGGATCTATGGTTTTGGGGGATTTTCTTCCAGTTTTGGGGGTGATGCCGTTCCTGTTTGGGGTGTTTTTGACGTTTTTTGGGGTCTCTGTTGGGTTTTGTTAGGTTCTCGTTGGTCATCGTGTTGGAAAAGGGTAAATTGTTGGTTTTGGAGAACATCAGGTAGGTTTAGGGTGGTTTTGGGGTGGATCTATGGTATTTGGGGTTTTCTTCTGTTTTTTTTTGGCGTGATCCTGTTCTTTTTTGTGTTGTTTTTGACGTTTTTTGGGGTCTCTGTTGGGTTTTGTTGGGTTCTCGTTGGTCATCATGTTGGAAAAATGTAAATTGTGGGTTTTGGAGAACATCAGGTAGGTTTAGGGTGGTTTTGGGGTGGATCTATGGTTTTGGCGTATTTTCTTCCAGTTTTGGGGGTGATGCCGATATTTTTTGGGGTGTTTTTGACGTGTTTTGGGGTCTCCATTAGGTTTTGTTGGGTTCTTGTTTGTGATTATGTTAAATAGGAGTGGATTGTGGGTTTTGGAGAACATCAGGTAGGTTTAGGGTGTCTTTGGGGTGGATCTATGGTTTTGGGGGATTTTCTTCCAGTTTTGGTGGTGATGCCGTTCTTGTTTGGGGTGTTTTTGACGTTTTTTGGGGTCTCTGTTGGGTTCTGTTGGGTTCTCGTTGGTCATCGTGTTGGAAAAGGGTAAATTGTGGTTTTTGGAGAAGATCAGGTAGGTTTAGGGTGTCTTTGGGGTGGATCTATGGTTTTGGGGGATTTTCTTCCAGTTTTGGGGGTGATGCCATTTTTGTTTGGATTGTTTTTTTTTTATGTTTTTGGGGTCTCTGTTGGGTTTTTTGGGTTCTCGTTGGTCATCATGGTGGAAAAGTGTAAATTGTGGGTTTTGGAGAACATCAGGTAGGTTTAGGGTGGTTTTGGGGTGGATATATGGTACTCAGTTTTTTTTTTTTTTTTTTTTTTTTGGGGGGGGGGGGATGATCCTGGACTTTTTGTGTTGTTTTTGACGTGTTTTGGGGTCTCCGTTGTGTTTCATTTGGTTTTCCATGGTCATCGTGTTGTAAAAGTGTAAATTGTGGGTTTTGGAGAACTTCAGGTAGGTTTAGGGGGACTCTTCGCGTGGATTCATGGTATTTGGGGTTTTCTTCTATTTTGGAGAGTGATCCTCTCCTTTCTTCGTGTGATTTTGAAGTGTTTTGGGGTTTCCGTTGCGTTTCGTTGAGTTCCTAATGCGTTTTATGGTGGTTGGGAGTGTGCTTTGGGATTAGGAGAACATCAGGTAGGTTTAGGGTGTCCTTGGGGTGGATCTATGGTATTTGGGGTTTTCTTCCAGTTTTGGGGGTGATGCCGTTCTTGTTTGGGGTGTTTTTGACGTGTTTTGGGGTCTCCGTTGGGTTTTGTTGGGTTCTCGTTGGTCATCATAGTGGAAAAGGGTAAATTGTGGGTTTTGGAGAACATCAGGTAGGTTTAGGGTGGTTTTGGGGTGGATCTATGGTTTTGGTGTATTTTCTTCCAGTTTTGGTGGTGATCCTTTCTTGTTTGGGGTGTTTTTGACGTGTTTTGGGGTCTCCATTAGGTTTTGTTGGGTTCTTGTTTGTCATTATGTTAAATAGGTGTGGATTGTGGGTTTTGGAGAACATCAGGTAGGTTTAGGGTGGTTTCGGGGTGGATCTATGGTTTTGGCGGATTTTCTTCCAGTTTTGGGGGTGATGCCGTTCTTGTTTGGGGTGTTTTTGACGTTTTTTGGGGTCTCTGTTGGGTTTTTTTGGGTTCTCGTTGGTCATCGTGTTGGAAAAGTGTAAATTGTGGGTTTTGGAGAACATCAGGTAGGTTTAGGGTGGTTTTGGGGTGGATGTATTGTATTTGGGGTTTTCTTCTGTTTTTTGGCGTGATCCTGTTCTTTTTTGTGTTGTTTTTGACGTTTTTTGGTGTCTCTGTTTGGTTTTGTTGGGTTCTCGTTGGTCATTTTGTTGGAAAAGTGTAAATTGTGGGTTTTGGAGAACATCAGGTAGGTTTAGGGTGGTTTTGGGGTGGATATATGGTACTCAGTTTTTTTTTTTGTTTTTTTTTTTTTTGGGGGGGGGGGGATGATCCTGGACTTATTGTGTTGTTTTTGACATGTTTTGGGGTCTCCGTTGTGTTTCATTTGGTTTTCCATGGTCATCGTGTTGTAAAAGGGTAAATTGTGGGTTTTGGAGAACTTCAGGTAGGTTTAGGGGGACTTTTCGCGTGGATTCATGGTATTTGGGGTTTTCTTCTATTTTGGAGAGTGATCCTCTCCTTTCTTCGTGTGATTTTGAAGTGTTTTGGGGTTTCCGTTGCGTTTCGTTGAGTTCCTAATGCGTTTTATGGTGGTTGGGAGTGTGCTTTGGGATTAGGAGAACATCAGGTAGGTTTAGGGTGTCCTTGGGGTGGATCTATGGTATTTGGGGTTTTCTTCCAGTTTTGGGGGTGATGCCGTTCTTGTTTGGGGTGTTTTTGACGTGTTTTGGGGTCTCCGTTGGGTTTTGTTGGGTTCTCGTTGGTCATCATGTTGGAAAAGGGTAAATTGTGGGTTTTGGAGAAGATCAGGTAGGTTTAGGGTGGTTTTGGGGTGGATCTATGGTTTTGGTGTATTTTCTTCCAGTTTTGGGGGTGATGCCGATATTTTTTGGGGTGTTTTTGACGTGTTTTGGGGTCTCCATTAGGTTTTGTTGGGTTCTTGTTTGTCATTATGTTAAATAGGTGTGGATTGTGGGTTTTGTAGAACATCAGGTAGGTTTAGGGTGGTTTTGGGGTGGATCTATGGTTTTGGCGTATTTTCTTCCAGTTTTGGGGGTGATGCCGTTCTTGTTTGGGGTGTTTTTGACGTTTTTTGGTGTCTCTGTTGGGTTTTGTTGGGTTCTCGTTGGTCATCGTGTTGGAAAAGGGTAAATTGTGGGTTTTGGAGAACATCAGGTTGGTTTAGGGTGTCTTTGGGGTGGATCTATGGTATTTGGGGTTTTCTTCTATTTTTTGGCGTGATCCTGTTCTTTTTTGGGTTGTTTTGGACTTGTTTTGTGGTCTCCGTTGGGTTTTGTTGTGTTCTTGTTGGTCATTATGTTAAATAGTTGTGGATTGTGGGTTTTGGAGAACATCAGGTAGGTTTAGGGTGGTTTTGGGGTGGATCTATTGTTTTGGCGTATTTTCTTCCAGTTTTGGGGGTGATGCCGATATTTTTTGGGGTGTTTTTGACGTGTTTTGGGTTCTCCATTAGGTTTTGTTGTGTTCTTGTTGGTCATTATGTTAAATAGGAGTGGATTGTGGGTTTTGGAGAACATCAGGTAGGTTTAGGGTGGTTTTGGGGTGGATCTATGGTTTTGGCGTATTTTCTTCCAGTTTTGGGGGTGATGCCGTTCTTTTTTGGAGTGTTTTTGACGTTTTTTGGGGTCTCTGTTGGGTTTTGTTGGGTTCTCGTTGGTCATCGTGTTGGAAAAGGGTAAATTGTGGGTTTTGGAGAACATCAGGTAGGTTTAGGGTGGTTTTGGGGTGGATCTATGGTTTTGGGGGATTTTCTTCCAGTTTTGGGGGTGATGCCGTTCCTGTTTGGGGTGTTTTTGACGTTTTTTGGGGTCTCTGTTGGGTTTTGTAGGGTTCTCGTTTGTCATCGTGTTGGAAAAGGGTAAATTGTTGGTTTTGGAGAACATCAGGTAGGTTTAGGGTGGTTTTGGGGTGGATGTATTGTATTTGGGGTTTTCTTCTGTTTTTTGGCGTGATCCTGTTCTTTTTTGTGTTGTTTTTGACGTTTTTTGGTGTCTCTGTTTGGTTTTGTTGGGTTCTCGTTGGTCATCATGGTGGAAAAGTGTAAATTGTGGGTTTTGGAGAACATCAGGTAGGTTTAGGGTGGTTTTGGGGTGGATATATGGTACTCAGTTTTTTTTTTTTTTTTTTTTTTTTTTGGGGGGGATGATCCTGGACTTTTTGTGTTGTTTTTGACGTGTTTTGGGGTCTCCGTTGTGTTTCATTTGGTTTTCCATGGTCATCGTGTTGTAAAAGGGTAAATTGTGGGTTTTGGAGAACTTCAGGTAGGTTTAGGGGGACTTTTCGCGTGGATTCATGGTATTTGGGGTTTTCTTCTATTTTGGAGAGTGATCCTCTCCTTTCTTCGTGTGATTTTGAAGTGTTTTGGGGTTTCCGTTGCGTTTCGTTGAGTTCCTAATGCGTTTTATGGTGGTTGGGAGTGTGCTTTGGGATTAGGAGAACATCAGGTAGGTTTAGGGTGGTTTTGGGGTGGATCTATGTTTTTGGCGTATTTTCTTCCAGTTTTGGGGGTGATGCCGATATTTTTTGGAGTGTTTTTGACGTGTTTTGGGGTCTCCATTAGGTTTTGTTTTGTTCTTGTTTGTCATTATGTTAAATAGGAGTGGATTGTGGGTTTTGGAGAACATCAGGTAGGTTTAGGGTGGTTTTGGGGTGGATCTATGGTTTTGGCGTATTTTCTTCCAGTTTTGGGGGTGATGCCGTTCTTGTTTGGGGTGTTTTTGACGTGTTTTGGGGTCTCTGTTGGGTTTTGTTGGGTTCTCGTTGGTCATCGTGTTGGAAAAGGGTAAATTGTGGTTTTTGGAGAAGATCAGGTAGGTTTAGGGTGTCTTTGGGGTGGATCTATGGTATTTGGGGTTTTCTTCTATTTTTTGGCGTGATCCTGTTCTTTTTTGGGGTGTTTTGGACGTGTTTTGTGGTCTCCGTTGGGTTTTGTTGTGTTCTTGTTGGTCATTATGTTAAATAGGTGTGGATTGTGGGTTTTGGAGAACATCAGGTAGGTTTAGGGTGGTTTTGGAGTGGATCTATGGTTTTGGGGGATTTTCTTCCAGTTTTGGGGGTGATGCCGTTCCTGTTTGGGGTGTTTTTGACGTTTTTTGGGGTCTCTGTTGGGTTTTGTAGGGTTCTCGTTTGTCATCGTGTTGGAAAAGGGTAAATTGTTGGTTTTGGAGAACATCAGGTAGGTTTAGGGTGGTTTTGGGGTGGATGTATTGTATTTGGGGTTTTCTTCTGTTTTTTGGCGTGATCCTGTTCTTTTTTGTGTTGTTTTTGACGTTTTTTGGTGTCTCTGTTTGGTTTTGTTGGGTTCTCGTTGGTCATCATGGTGGAAAAGTGTAAATTGTGGGTTTTGGAGAACATCAGGTAGGTTTAGGGTGGTTTTGGGGTGGATATATGGTACTCAGTTTTTTTTTGTTTTTTTTTTTTGGGGGGGGGGGGGATGATCCTGGACTTTTTGTGTTGTTTTTGACGTGTTTTGGGGTCTCCGTTGTGTTTCATTTGGTTTTCCATGGTCATCGTGTTGTAAAAGGGTAAAGTGTGGGTTTTGGAGAACTTCAGGTAGGTTTAGGGGGACTTTTCGCGTGGATTCATGGTATTTGGGGTTTTCTTCTATTTTGGAGAGTGATCCTCTCCTTTCTTCGTGTGATTTTGAAGTGTTTTGGGGTTTCCGTTGCGTTTCGTTGAGTTCCTAATGCGTTTTATGGTGGTTGGGAGTGTGCTTTGGGATTAGGAGAACATCAGGTAGGTTTAGGGTGTCCTTGGGGTGGATCTATGGTATTTGGGGTTTTCTTCCAGTTTTGGGGGTGATGCCGTTCTTGTTTGGGGTGTTTTTGACGTGTTTTGGGGTCTCCGTTGGGTTTTGTTGGGTTCTCGTTGGTCATCATAGTGGAAAAGGGTAAATTGTGGGTTTTGGAGAAGATCAGGTAGGTTTAGGGTGGTTTTGGGGTGGATCTATGGTTTTGGTATATTTTCTTCCAGTTTTGGGGGTGATGCCGTTCTTGTTTGGGGTGTTTTTGACGTGTTTTGGGGTCTCTGTTGGATTTTGTTGGGTTCTCGTTGGTCATCGTGTTGGAAAAGGGTAAATTGTGGGTTTTGGAGAACATCAGGTAGGTTTAGGGTGGTTTTGGGGTGGATCTATGGTATTTGGGGTTTTCTTCTATTTTTTGGCGTGATCCTGTTCTTTTTTGGGGTGTTTTGGACGTGTTTTGTGGTCTCCGTTGGGTTTTGTTGTGTTCTTGTTGGTCATTATGTTAAATAGGTGTGGATTGTGGGTTTTGGAGAACATCAGGTAGGTTTAGGGTGGTTTTGGGGTGGATCTATGGTTTTGGCGGATATTCTTCCAGTTTTGGGGTGATGCCGTTCTTGTTTGGGGTGTTTTTGACGTTTTTTGGGGTCTCTGTTGGGTTTTGTAGGGTTCTCGTTGGTCATCGTGTTGGAAAAGGGTAAATTGTTGGTTTTGGAGAACATCAGGTAGGTTTAGGGTGGTTTTGGGGTGGATGTATTGTATTTGGGGTTTTCTTCTGTTTTTTGGCGTGATCCTGTTCTTTTTTGTGTTGTTTTTGACGTTTTTTGGTGTCTCTGTTTGGTTTTGTTGGGTTCTCGTTGGTCATCATGGTGGAAAAGTGTAAATTGTGGGTTTTGGAGAACATCAGGTAGGTTTAGGGTGGTTTTGGGGTGGATATATGGTACTCATTTTTTTTTTTTTTTTTTTTTTTTTGGGGGGGGGGGATGATCCTGGACTTTTTGTGTTGTTTTTGACGTGTTTTGGGGTCTCCGTTGTGTTTCATTTGGTTTTCCATGGTCATCGTGTTGTAAAAGGGTAAATTGTGTGTTTTGGAGAACTTCAGGTAGGTTTAGGGGGACTTTTCGCGTGGATTCATGGTATTTGGGGTTTTCTTCTATTTTGGAGAGTGATCCTCTCCTTTCTTCGTGTGATTTTGAAGTGTTTTGGGGTTTCCGTTGCGTTTCGTTGAGTTCCTAATGCGTTTTATGGTGGTTGGGAGTGTGCTTTGGGATTAGGAGAACATCAGGTAGGTTTAGGGTGGTTTTGGGGTGGATCTATGTTTTTGGCGTATTTTCTTCCAGTTTTGGGGGTGATGCCGATATTTTTTGGAGTGTTTTTGACGTGTTTTGGGGTCTCCATTAGGTTTTGTTTTGTTCTTGTTTGTCATTATGTTAAATAGGAGTGGATTGTGGGTTTTGGAGAACATCAGGTAGGTTTAGGGTGGTTTTGGGGGTGGATCTATGGTTTTGGCGTATTTTCTTCCAGTTTTGGGGGTGATGCCGTTCTTGTTTGGGGTGTTTTTGACGTGTTTTGGGGTCTCTGTTGGGTTTTGTTGGGTTCTCGTTGGTCATCGTGTTGGAAAAGGGTAAATTGTGGTTTTTGGAGAAGATCAGGTAGGTTTAGGGTGTCTTTGGGGTGGATCTATGGTATTTGGGGTTTTCTTCTATTTTTTGGCGTGATCCTGTTCTTTTTTGGGGTGTTTTGGACGTGTTTTGTGGTCTCCGTTGGGTTTTGTTGTGTTCTTGTTGGTCATTATGTTAAATAGGTGTGGATTGTGGGTTTTGGAGAACATCAGGTAGGTTTAGGGTGGTTTTGGAGTGGATCTATGGTTTTGGGGGATTTTCTTCCAGTTTTGGGGGTGATGCCGTTCCTGTTTGGGGTGTTTTTGACGTTTTTTGGGGTCTCTGTTGGGTTTTGTTGGGTTCTCGTTGGTCATCGTGTTGGAAAAGGGTAAATTGTTGGTTTTGGAGAAGATCAGGTAGGTTTAGGGTGTCTTTGGGGTGGATCTATGGTATTTGGGGTTTTCTTCTGTTTTTTGGCGTGATCCTGTTCTTTTTTGTGTTGTTTTTGACGTTTTTTGGTGTCTCTGTTGGGTTTTGTTGGGTTCTCGTTGGTCATCATGTTGGAAAAGTGTAAATTGTGGGTTTTGGAGAACATCAGGTAGGTTTAGGGTGGTTTTGGGGTGGATCTATGGTTTTGGCGTATTTTCTTCCAGTTTTGGGGGTGATGCCGATATTTTTTGGGGTGTTTTTGACGTGTTTTGGGGTCTCCATTAGGTTTTGTTGTGTTCTTGTTTGTCATTATGTTAAATAGGAGTGGATTGTGGGTTTTGGAGAACATCAGGTAGGTTTAGGGTGGTTTTGGGGTGGATCTATTGTTTTGGCGTATTTTCTTCCAGTTTTGGGGGTGATGCCGTTCTTGTTTGGGGTGTTTTTGACGTTTTTTGGGGTCTCTGTTGGGTTTTGTTGGGTTCTCGTTGGTCATCGTGTTGGAAAAGGGTAAATTGTGGGTTTTGGAGAAGATCAGGTATGTTTAGGGTGGTTTTGGGGTGGATCTATGGTTTTGGGGGATTTTCTTCCAGTTTTGGGGGTGATGCCATTCTTGTTTGGGGTGTTTTTTTTTTTTATGTTTTTGGTGTCTCTGTTTGGTTTTGTTGGGTTCTCGTTGGTCATCATGGTGGAAAAGTGTAAATTGTGGGTTTTGGAGAACATCAGGTAGGTTTAGGGTGGTTTTGGGGTGGATATATGGTACTCAGTTTTTTTTTTTTTTTTTTTTTTTGGGGGGGGGGGGATGATCCTGGACTTTTTGTGTTGTTTTTGACGTGTTTTGGGGTCTCCGTTGTGTTTCATTTGGTTTTCCATGGTCATCGTGTTGTAAAAGGGTAAATTGTGGGTTTTGGAGAACTTCAGGTAGGTTTAGGGGGACTTTTCGCGTGGATTCATGGTATTTGGGGTTTTCTTCTATTTTGGAGAGTGATCCTCTCCTTTCTTCGTGTGATTTTGAAGTGTTTTGGGGTTTCCGTTGCGTTTCGTTGAGTTCCTAATGCGTTTTATGATGGTTGGGAGTGTGCTTTGGGATTAGGAGAACATCAGGTAGGTTTAGGGTGTCCTTGGGGTGGATCTATGGTATTTGGGGTTTTCTTCCAGTTTTGGGGGTGATGCCGTTCTTGTTTGGGGTGTTTTTGACGTGTTTTGGGGTCTCCGTTGGGTTTTGTTGGGTTCTCGTTGGTCATCATGTTGGAAAAGGGTAAATTGTGGGTTTTGGAGAAGATCAGGTAGGTTTAGGGTGGTTTTGGGGTGGATCTATGGTTTTGGTGTATTTTCTTCCAGTTTTGGGGGTGATGCCGTTCTTGTTTGGGGTGTTTTTGACGTGTTTTGGGGTCTCTGTTGGGTTTTGTTGGGTTCTCGTTGGTCATCGTGTTGGAAAAGGGTAAATTGTGGGTTTTGGAGAACATCAGGTAGGTTTAGGGTGGTTTTGGGGTGGATCTATGGTATTTGGGGTTTTCTTCTATTTTTTGGCGTGATCCTGTTCTTTTTTGGGGTGTTTTGGACGTGTTTTGTGGTCTCCGTTGGGTTTTGTTGGGTTCTCGTTGGTCATCATGTTGGAAAAGTGTAAATTGTGGGTTTTGGAGAACATCAGGTAGGTTTAGGGTGGTTTTGGGGTGGATCTATGGTTTTGGCGTATTTTCTTCCAGTTTTGGGGGTGATTCCGATATTTTTTGGGGTGTTTTTGACGTGTTTTGGGGTCTCCATTAGGTTTTGTTGTGTTCTTGTTTGTCATTATGTTAAATAGGAGTGGATTGTGGGTTTTGGAGAACATCAGGTAGGTTTAGGGTGGTTTTGGGGTGGATCTATTGTTTTGGCGTATTTTCTTCCAGTTTTGGGGGTGATGCCGTTCTTGTTTGGGGTGTTTTTGACGTTTTTTGGGGTCTCTGTTGGGTTTTGTTGGGTTCTCGTTGGTCATCGTGTTGGAAAAGGGTAAATTGTGGGTTTTGGAGAAGATCAGGTATGTTTAGGGTGGTTTTGGGGTGGATCTATGGTTTTGGGGGATTTTCTTCCAGTTTTGGGGGTGATGCCATTCTTGTTTGGGGTGTTTTTTTTTTTATGTTTTTGGTGTCTCTGTTGGGTTTTGTTGGGTTCTCGTTGGTCATCATGGTGGAAAAGTGTAAATTGTGGGTTTTGGAGAACATCAGGTAGGTTTAGGGTGGTTTTGGGGTGGATATATGGTACTCAGTTTTTTTTTTTTTTTTTTTTTTGGGGGGGGGGGATGATCCTGGACTTTTTGTGTTGTTTTTGACGTGTTTTGGGGTCTCCGTTGTGTTTCATTTGGTTTTCCATGGTCATCGTGTTGTAAAAGGGTAAATTGTGGGTTTTGGAGAACTTCAGGTAGGTTTAGGGGGACTTTTCGCGTGGATTCATGGTATTTGGGGTTTTCTTCTATTTTGGAGAGTGATCCTCTCCTTTCTTCGTGTGATTTTGAAGTGTTTTGGGGTTTCCGTTGCGTTTCGTTGAGTTCCTAATGCGTTTTATGATGGTTGGGAGTGTGCTTTGGGATTAGGAGAACATCAGGTAGGTTTAGGGTGTCCTTGGGGTGGATCTATGGTATTTGGGGTTTTCTTCCAGTTTTGGGGGTGATGCCGTTCTTGTTTGGGGTGTTTTTGACGTGTTTTGGGGTCTCCGTTGGGTTTTGTTGGGTTCTCGTTGGTCATCATGTTGGAAAAGGGTAAATTGTGGGTTTTGGAGAAGATCAGGTAGGTTTAGGGTGGTTTTGGGGTGGATCTATGGTTTTGGTGTATTTTCTTCCAGTTTTGGGGGTGATGCCGATATTTTTTGGGGTGTTTTTGACGTGTTTTGGGGTCTCCATTAGGTTTTGTTGGGTTCTTGTTTGTCATTATGTTAAATAGGTGTGGATTGTGGGTTTTGTAGAACATCAGGTAGGTTTAGGGTGGTTTTGGGGTGGATCTATGGTTTTGGCGTATTTTCATCCAGTTTTGGGGGTGATGCCGTTCTTTTTTGGGGTGTTTTTGACGTTTTTTGGGGTCTCTGTTGGGTTTTGTTGGGTTCTCGTTGGTCATCGTGTTGGAAAAGGGTAAATTGTGGGTTTTGGAGAACATCAGGTAGGTTTAGGGTGGTTTTGGGGTGGATCTATGGTTTTGGCGTATTTTCTTCCAGTTTTGGGGGTGATGCCGATATTTTTTGGGGTGTTTTTGACGTGTTTTGGGGTCTCCATTAGGTTTTGTTTTGTTCTTGTTTGTCATTATGTTAAATAGGAGTGGATTGTGGGTTTTGGAGAACATCAGGTAGGTTTAGGGTGGTTTTGGGGTGGATCTATTGTTTTGGCGTATTTTCTTCCAGTTTTGGTGGTGATGCCGTTCTTGTTTGGGGTGTTTTTGACGTTTTTTGGGGTCTCTGTTGGGTTTTGTTGGGTTCTCGTTGGTCATCGTGTTGGAAAAGGGTAAATTGTGGGTTTTGGAGAACATCAGGTAGGTTTAGGGTGGTTTTGGGGTGGATCTTTAGTTTTGGGGGATTTTCTTCCAGTTTTGGGGGTGATGCCATTTTTGTTTGGGGTGTTTTTTTTTTATGTTTTTGGGGTCTCTGTTTGGTTTTGTTGGGTTCTCGTTGGTCATCATGGTGGAAAAGTGTAAATTGTGGGTTTTGTAGAACATCAGGTAGGTTTATGGTGGTTTTGGGGTGGATATATGGTACTCAGGTTTTTTTTTTTTTTTTTTTTGGGGGGGGGGGGATGATCCTGGACTTTTTGTGTTGTTTTTGACGTGTTTTGGGGTCTCCGTTGTGTTTCATTTGGTTTTCCATGGTCATCGTGTTGTAAAAGGGTAAATTGTGGGTTTTGGAGAAGATCAGGTAGGTTTAGGGTGTCTTTGGGGTGGATCTATGGTATTTGGGGTTTTCTTCTATTTTTTGGCGTGATCCTGTTCTTTTTTGTGTTGTTTTTGACATTTTTTGGTGTCTCTGTTGGGTTTTTTTGGGTTCTCGTTGGTCATCATGTTGGAAAAGTGTAAATTGTGGGTTTTGGAGAACATCAGGTAGGTTTAGGGTGGTTTTGGGGTGGATCTATGGTTTTGGTGTATTTTCTTCCAGTTTTGGGGGTGATGCCGTTCTTGTTTGGGGTGTTTTTGACGTGTTTTGGGGTCTCCATTAGGTTTTGTTGTGTTCTTGTTTGTCATTATGTTAAATAGGTGTGGATTGTGGGTTTTGGAGAACATCAGGTAGGTTTAGGGTGGTTTTGGGGTGGATCTATTGTTTTGGCGTATTTTCTTCCAGTTTTGGTGGTGATGCCGTTCTTGTTTGGGGTGTTTTGACGTTTTTGGGGTCTCTGTTGGGTTTTGTTGGGTTCTCGTTGGTCATCGTGTTGGAAAAGGGTAAATTGTGGGTTTTGGAGAACATCAGGTAGGTTTAGGGTGGTTTTGGGGTGGATCTATGGTTTTGGGGGATTTTCTTCCAGTTTTGGGGGTGATGCCGTTCTTGTTTGGGGTGTTTTTTTTTTTATGTTTTTGGTGTCTCTGTTTGGTTTTGTTGGGTTCTCGTTGGTCATCATGGTGGAAAAGTGTAAATTGTGGGTTTTGGAGAACATCAGGTTGGTTTAGGGTGGTTTTGGGGTGGATATATGGTACTCAGTTTTTTTTTTTTTTTTTTTTTTGGGGGGGGGGGGATGATCCTGGACTTTTTGTGTTTGTTTTTGACGTGTTTTGGGGTCTCCGTTGTGTTTCATTTGGTTTTCCATGGTCATCGTGTTGTAAAAGGGTAAATTGTGGGTTTTGGAGAACTTCAGGTAGGTTTAGGGGGACTTTTCGCGTGGATTCATGGTATTTGGGGTTTTCTTCTATTTTGGAGAGTGATCCTCTCCTTTCTTCGTGTGATTTTGAAGTGTTTTGGGGTTTCCGTTGCGTTTCGTTGAGTTCCTAATGCGTTTTATGGTGGTTGGGAGTGTGCTTTGGGATTAGGAGAACATCAGGTAGGTTTAGGGTGGTTTTGGGGTGGATCTACTGTTTTGGCGTATTTTCATCCAGTTTTGGGTGATGCCGTTCTTGTTTGGGGTGTTTTTGACGTTTTTTGGGGTCTCTGTTGGGTTTTGTTGGGTTCTCGTTGGTCATCGTGTTGGAAAAGGGTAAATTGTGGGTTTTGGAGAACATCAGGTAGGTTTAGGGTGGTTTTGGGGTGGATCTATGGTTTTGGCGTATTTTCTTCCAGTTTTGGGGGTGATGCCGATATTTTTTGGGGTGTTTTGACGTGTTTTGGGGTCTCCATTAGGTTTTGTTTTGTTCTTGTTTGTCATTATGTTAAATAGGAGTGGATTGTGGGTTTTGGAGAACATCAGGTAGGTTTAGGGTGGTTTTGGGGTGGATCTATTGTTTTGGCGTATTTTCTTCCAGTTTTGGGGGTGATGCCGTTCTTGTTTGGGGTGTTTTTGACGTTTTTTGGGGTCTCTGTTGGGTTTTGTTGGGTTCTCGTTGGTCATCGTGTTGGAAAAGGGTAAATTGTGGGTTTTGGAGAACATCAGGTAGGTTTAGGGTGGTTTTGGGGTGGATCTTTAGTTTTGGGGGATTTTCTTCCAGTTTTGGGGGTGATGCCATTTTTGTTTGAGGTGTTTTTTTTTATGTTTTTGGGGTCTCTGTTTGGTTTTGTTGGGTTCTCGTTGGTCATCATGGTGGAAAAGTGTAAATTGTGGGTTTTGTAGAACATCAGGTAGGTTTATGGTGGTTTTGGGGTGGATATATGGTACTCAGTTTTTTTTTTTTTTTTTTTTTGGGGGGGGGGGATGATCCTGGACTTTTTGTGTTGTTTTTGACGTGTTTTGGGGTCTCCGTTGTGTTTCATTTGGTTTTCCATGGTCATCGTGTTGTAAAAGGGTAAATTGTGGGTTTTGGAGAACTTCAGGTAGGTTTAGGGGGACTTTTCGCGTGGATTCATGGTATTTGGGGTTTTCTTCTATTTTGGAGAGTGATCCTCTCCTTTCTTCGTGTGATTTTGAAGTGTTTTGGGGTTTCCGTTGCGTTTCGTTGAGTTCCTAATGCGTTTTATGGTGGTTGGGAGTGTGCTTTGGGATTAGGAGAACATCAGGTAGGTTTAGGGTGTCCTTGGGGTGGATCTATGGTATTTGGGGTTTTCTTCCAGTTTTGGGGGTGATGCCGTTCTTGTTTGGGGTGTTTTTGACGTGTTTTGGGGTCTCCGTTGGGTTTTGTTGGGTTCTCGTTGGTCATCATAGTGGAAAAGTGTAAATTGTGGGTTTTGGAGAAGATCAGGTAGGTTTAGGGTGGTTTTGGGGTGGATCTATGGTTTTGGTGTATTTTCTTCCAGTTTTGGGGGTGATGCCGTTCTTGTTTGGGGTGTTTTTGACGTGTTTTGGGGTCTCTGTTGGATTTTGTTGGGTTCTTGTTTGTCATTATGTTAAATAGGTGTGGATTGTGGGTTTTGTAGAACATCAGGTAGGTTTAGGGTGGTTTTGGGGTGGATCTATGGTTTTGGCGGATTTTCTTCCAGTTTTGGGGGTGATGCCGTTCTTGTTTGGGGTGTTTTTGACGTTTTTTGGTGTCTCTGTTGGGTTTTGTTGGGTTCTCGTTGGTCATCGTGTCGGAAAAGGGTAAATTGTGGGTTTTGGAGAACATCAGGTAGGTTTAGGGTGTCTTTGAGGTGGATCTATGGTATTTGGGGTTTTCTTCTATTTTTTGGCGTGATCCTGTTCTTTTTTGGGGTGTTTTGGACGTGTTTTGTGGTCTCCGTTGGGTTTTGTTGTGTTCTTGTTGGTCATTATGTTAAATAGGTGTGGATTGTTGGTTTTGGAGAACATCAGGTAGGTTTAGGGTGGTTTTGGGGTGGATCTATGGTATTTGGGTTTTTTCTTCTGTTTTTTGG
The DNA here is from genome assembly GCF_964211825.1 of Aythya ferina. Classification (NCBI taxonomy): domain Eukaryota; kingdom Metazoa; phylum Chordata; class Aves; order Anseriformes; family Anatidae; genus Aythya; species Aythya ferina. The sequence continues at coordinate 38,132 of NW_028181187.1, read as the reverse complement.
CGTGATCCTGTTCATTTTTGTGTTGTTTTTGACGTTTTTTGGGGTCTCTGTTGGGTTTTGTTGTGTTCTTGTTGGTCATCATGGTGGAAAAGTGCAAATTGTGGGTTTTGGAGAACATCAGGTAGGTTTAGGGTGGTTTTGGGGTGGATCTATGGTTTTGGCGTATTTTCTTCCAGTTTTGGGGGTGATGCCGATACTTTTTGGGGTGTTTTTGACGTGTTTTGGGGTCTCCATTAGGTTTTGTTGTGTTCTTGTTGGTCATTATGTTAAATAGGAGTGGATTGTGGGTTTTGGAGAACATCAGGTAGGTTTAGGGTGGTTTTGGGGTGGATCTATGGTTTTGGCGTATTTTCTTCCAGTTTTGGGGGTGATGCCGATATTTTTTGGGGTGTTTTTGACGTGTTTTGGGGTCTCCATTAGGTTTTGTTGTGTTCTTGTTTGTCATTATGTTAAATAGGATTGGATTGTGGGTTTTGGAGAACATCAGGTAGGTTTAGGGTGGTTTTGGGGTGGATCTATGGTTTTGGCGGATTTTCATCCAGTTTTGGGGGTGATGCCGTTCTTGTTTGGGGTGTTTTTGACGTTTTTTGGGGTCTCTGTTGGGTTTTGTAGGGTTCTCGTTGGTCATCGTGTTGGAAAAGGGTAAATTGTTGGTTTTTGAGAACATCAGGTAGGTTTAGGGTGGTTTTGGGGTGGATCTATTGTATTTGGGGTTTTCTTCTGTTTTTTGGCGTGATCCTGTTCTTTTTTGTGTTGTTTTTGACGTTTTTTGGTGTCTCTGTTTGGTTTTGTTGGGTTCTCGTTCGTCATCATGTTGGAAAAGTGTAAATTGTGGGTTTTGGAGAACATCAGGTAGGTTTAGGGTGGTTTTGGGGTGGATCTATTGTTTTGGCGGATTTTCTTCCAGTTTTGGTGGTGATGCCGTTCTTGTTTGGGGTGTTTTTGACGTTTTTTGGGGTCTCTGTTGGGTTTTGTTGGGTTCTCGTTGGTCATCGTGTTGTAAAAGGGTAAATTGTGGGTTTTGGAGAACATCAGGTAGGTTTAGGGTGGTTTTGGGGTGGATCTATGGTTTTGGCGTATTTTCTTCCAGTTTTGGGGGTGATGCCGATATTTTTTGGGGTGTTTTTGACGTGTTTTGGGGTCTCCATTAGGTTTTGTTGTGTTCTTGTTTGTCATTATGTTAAATAGGAGTGGATTGTGGGTTTTGGAGAACATCAGGTAGGTTTAGGGTGGTTTTGGGGTGGATCTATGGTTTTGGCGTATTTTCTTCCAGTTTTGGGGGTGATGCCGTTCTTGTTTGGGGTGTTTTTGACGTGTTTTGGGGTCTCTGTTGGGTTTTGTTGGGTTCTCGTTGGTCATCGTGTTGGAAAAGGGTAAATTGTGGGTTTTGGAGAACATCAGGTAGGTTTAGTGTGGTTTTGGGGTGGATCTATGGTTTTGGGGGATTTTCTTCCAGTTTTGGGGGTGATGCCGTTCTTGTTTGGGGTGTTTTTTTTTTTATGTTTTTGGTGTCTCTGTTGGGTTTTGTTGGGTTCTCGTTGGTCATCATGGTGGAAAAGTGTAAATTGTGGGTTTTGGAGAACATCAGGTAGGTTTAGGGTGGTTTTGGGGTGGATATATGGTACTCAGTTTTTTTTTTTTTTTTTTTGTTTTTGGGGTGGCGGGGATGATCCTGGACTTTTTGTGTTGTTTTTGACGTGTTTTGGGGTCTCCGTTGTGTTTCATTTGGTTTTCCATGGTCATCGTGTTGTAAAAGGGTAAATTGTGGGTTTTGGAGAACTTCAGGTAGGTTTAGGGGGACTTTTCGCGTGGATTCATGGTATTTGGGGTTTTCTTCTATTTTGGAGAGTGATCCTCTCCTTTCTTCGTGTGATTTTGAAGTGTTTTGGGGTTTCCGTTGCGTTTCGTTGAGTTCCTAATGCGTTTTATGATGGTTGGGAGTGTGCTTTGGGATTAGGAGAACATCAGGTAGGTTTAGGGTGTCCTTGGGGTGGATCTATGGTATTTGGGGTTTTCTTCCAGTTTTGGGGGTGATGCCGTTCTTGTTTGGGGTGTTTTTGACGTGTTTTGGGGTCTCCGTTGGGTTTTGTTGGGTTCTCGTTGGTCATCGTGTTGGAAAAGGGTAAATTGTGGGTTTTGGAGAACATCAGGTAGGTTTAGGGTGGTTTTGGGGTGGATCTATGGTATTTGGGGTTTTCTTCTATTTTTTGGCGTGATCCTGTTCTTTTTTGGGGTGTTTTGGACGTGTTTTGTGGTCTCCGTTGGGTTTTGTTGTGTTCTTGTTGGTCATTATGTTAAATAGGTGTGGATTGTGGGTTTTGGAGAACATCAGGTAGGTTTAGGGTGGTTTTGGGGTGGATCTATGGTTTTGGCGGATATTCTTCCAGTTTTGGGGGTGATGCCGTTCTTGTTTGGGGTGTTTTTGACGTTTTTTGGGGTCTCTGTTGGGTTTTGTAGGGTTCTCGTTGGTCATCGTGTTGGAAAAGGGTAAATTGTTGGTTTTGGAGAACATCAGGTAGGTTTAGGGTGGTTTTGGGGTGGATGTATTGTATTTGGGGTTTTCTTCTGTTTTTTGGCGTGATCCTGTTCTTTTTTGTGTTGTTTTTGACGTTTTTTGGTGTCTCTGTTTGGTTTTGTTGGGTTCTCGTTGGTCATCATGGTGGAAAAGTGTAAATTGTGGGTTTTGGAGAACATCAGGTAGGTTTAGGGTGGTTTTGGGGTGGATATATGGTACTCATTTTTTTTGTTTTGTTTTTTTTTTGGGGGGGGGGGATGATCCTGGACTTTTTGTGTTGTTTTTGACGTGTTTTGGGGTCTCCGTTGTGTTTCATTTGGTTTTCCATGGTCATCGTGTTGTAAAAGGGTAAATTGTGGGTTTTGGAGAACTTCAGGTAGGTTTAGGGGGACTTTTCGCGTGGATTCATGGTATTTGGGGTTTTCTTCTATTTTGGAGAGTGATCCTCTCCTTTCTTCGTGTGATTTTGAAGTGTTTTGGGGTTTCCGTTGCGTTTCGTTGAGTTCCTAATGCGTTTTATGGTGGTTGGGAGTGTGCTTTGGGATTAGGAGAACATCAGGTAGGTTTAGGGTGTCCTTGGGGTGGATCTATGTTTTTGGCGTATTTTCTTCCAGTTTTGGGGTGATGCCGATATTTTTGGAGTGTTTTTGACGTGTTTTGGGGTCTCCATTAGGTTTTGTTGTGTTCTTGTTTGTCATTATGTTAAATAGGAGTGGATTGTGGGTTTTGGAGAACATCAGGTAGGTTTAGGGTGGTTTTGGGGTGGATCTATGGTTTTGGCGGATTTTCTTCCAGTTTTGGGGGTGATGCCGTTCTTGTTTGGGGTGTTTTTGACGTTTTTTGGGGTCTCTGTTGGGTTTTGTTGGGTTCTCGTTGGTCATCGTGTTGGAAAAGGGTAAATTGTGGGTTTTGGAGAAGATCAGGTAGGTTTAGGGTGTCTTTGGGGTGGATCTATGTTATTTGGGGTTTTCTTCTATTTTTTGGCGTGATCCTGTTCTTTTTTGGGGTGTTTTGGACGTGTTTTGTGGTCTCCGTTGGGTTTTGTTGTGTTCTTGTTGGTCATTATGTTAAATAGGTGTGGATTGTGGGTTTTGGAGAACATCAGGTAGGTTTAGGGTGGTTTTGGAGTGGATCTATGGTTTTGGGGGATTTTCTTCCAGTTTTGGGGGTGATGCCTTTCCTGTTTGGGGTGTTTTTGACGTTTTTTGGGGTCTCTGTTGGGTTTTGTTGGGTTCTCGTTGGTCATCGTGTTGGAAAAGGGTAAATTGTTGGTTTTGGAGAACATCAGGTAGGTTTAGGGTGTCTTTGGGGTGGATCTATGGTATTTGGGGTTTTCTTCTGTTTTTTGGCGTGATCCTGTTCTTTTTTGTGTTGTTTTTGACATTTTTTGGTGTCTCTGTTGGGTTTTGTTGGGTTCTCGTTGGTCATCATGTTGGAAAAGTGTAAATTGTGGGTTTTGGAGAACATCAGGTAGGTTTAGGGTGGTTTTGGGGTGGATCTATGGTTTTGGCGTATTTTCTTCCAGTTTTGGGGGTGATGCCGATATTTTTTGGGGTGTTTTTGACGTGTTTTGGGGTCTCCATTAGGTTTTGTTGTTTTCTTGTTTGTCATTATGTTAAATAGGAGTGGATTGTGGGTTTTGGAGAACATCAGGTAGGTTTAGGGTGGTTTTGGGGTGGATCTATGGTTTTGGCGTATTTTCTTCCAGTTTTGGGGGTGATGCCGTTCTTGTTTGGGGTGTTTTTGACGTTTTTTGGGGTCTCTGTTGGGTTTTGTTGGGTTCTCGTTGGTCATCGTGTTGGAAAAGGGTAAATTGTGGGTTTTGGAGAACATCAGGTAGGTTTAGGGTGGTTTTGGGGTGGATCTATGGTTTTGGGGGATTTTCTTCCAGTTTTGGGGGTGATGCCGTTCTTGTTTGGGGTGTTTTTTTTTTTATGTTTTTGGTGTCTCTGTTGGGTTTTGTTGGGTTCTCGTTGGTCATCATGGTGGAAAAGTGTAAATTGTGGGTTTTGGAGAACATCAGGTAGGTTTAGGGTGGTTTTGGGGTGGATATATGGTACTCATTTTTTTTTTTTTTTTTTTTTTTGGGGGGGGGGGGATGATCCTGGACTTTTTGTGTTGTTTTTGACGTGTTTTGGGGTCTCCGTTGTGTTTCATTTGGTTTTCCATGGTCATCGTGTTGTAAAAGGGTAAATTGTGGGTTTTGGAGAACTTCAGGTAGGTTTAGGGGGACTTTTCGCGTGGATTCATGGTATTTGGGGTTTTCTTCTATTTTGGAGAGTGATCCTCTCCTTTCTTCGTGTGATTTTGAAGTGTTTTGGGGTTTCCGTTGCGTTTCGTTGAGTTCCTAATGCGTTTTATGATGGTTGGGAGTGTGCTTTGGGATTAGGAGAACATCAGGTAGGTTTAGGGTGTCCTTGGGGTGGATCTATGGTATTTGGGGTTTTCTTCTATTTTTTGGCGTGATCCTGTTCTTTTTTGGGGTGTTTTGTACGTGTTTTGTGGTCTCCGTTGGGTTTTGTTGTGTTCTTGTTGGTCATTATGTTAAATAGGTGTGGATTTTGGGTTTTGGAGAACATCAGGTAGGTTTAGGGTGGTTTTGGGGTGGATCTATGGTTTTGGCGGATATTCTTCCAGTTTTGGGGGTGATGCCGTTCTTGTTTGGGGTGTTTTTGACGTTTTTTGGGGTCTCTGTTGGGTTTTGTAGGGTTCTCGTTGGTCATCGTGTTGGAAAAGGGTAAATTGTTGGTTTTGGAGAACATCAGGTAGGTTTAGGGTGGTTTTGGGGTGGATGTATTGTATTTGGGGTTTTCTTCTGTTTTTTGGCGTGATCCTGTTCTTTTTTGTGTTGTTTTTGACGTTTTTTGGTGTCTCTGTTTGGTTTTGTTGGGTTCTCGTTGGTCATCATGGTGGAAAAGTGTAAATTGTGGGTTTTGGAGAACATCAGGTAGGTTTAGGGTGGTTTTGGGGTGGATATATGGTACTCAGTTTTTTTTTTTTTGTTTTTGTTTTGGGGGGGGGGGATGATCCTGGACTTTTTGTGTTGTTTTTGACGTGTTTTGGGGTCTCCGTTGTGTTTCATTTGGTTTTCCATGGTCATCGTGTTGTAAAAGGGTAAATTGTGGGTTTTGGAGAACTTCAGGTAGGTTTAGGGGGACTTTTCGCGTGGATTCATGGTATTTGGGGTTTTCTTCTATTTTGGAGAGTGATCCTCTCCTTTCTTCGTGTGATTTTGAAGTGTTTTGGGGTTTCCGTTGCGTTTCGTTGAGTTCCTAATGCGTTTTATGGTGGTTGGGAGTGTGCTTTGGGATTAGGAGAACATCAGGTAGGTTTAGGGTGGTTTTGGGGTGGATCTATGTTTTTGGCGTATTTTCTTCCAGTTTTGGGGGTGATGCCGATATTTTTTGGGGTGTTTTTGACGTGTTTTGGGGTCTCCATTAGGTTTTGTTGTGTTCTTGTTTGTCATTATGTTAAATAGGAGTGGATTGTGGGTTTTGGAGAAGATCAGGTAGGTTTAGGGTGGTTTTGGGGTGGATCTATTGTTTTGGCGTATTTTCATCCAGTTTTGGGGGTGATGCCGTTCTTGTTTGGGGTGTTTTTGACGTTTTTTGGTGTCTCTGTTGGGTTTTGTTGGGTTCTCGTTGGTCATCGTGTTGGAAAAGGGTAAATTGTGGGTTTTGGAGAACATCAGGTAGGTTTAGGGTGGTTTTGGGGTGGATCTATGGTTTTGGCGTATTTTCTTCCAGTTTTGGGGGTGATGCCGATATTTTTTGGGGTGTTTTTGACGTGTTTTGGGGTCTCCATTAGGTTTTGTTTTGTTCTTGTTTGTCATTATGTTAAATAGGAGTGGATTGTGGGTTTTGGAGAACATCAGGTAGGTTTAGGGTGGTTTTGGGGTGGATCTATTGTTTTGGCGGATTTTCATCCAGTTTTGGGGGTGATGCCGTTCTTGTTTGGGGTGTTTTTGACGTTTTTTGGGGTCTCTGTTGGGTTTTGTTGGTTTCTCGTTGGTCATCGTGTTGGAAAAGGGTAAATTGTGGGTTTTGGAGAACATCAGGTAGGTTTAGGGTGGTTTTGGGGTGGATCTTTAGTTTTGGGGGATTTTCTTCCAGTTTTGGGGGTGATGCCGATATTTTTTGGGGTGTTTTTGACGTGTTTTGGGGTCTCCATTAGGTTTTGTTTTGTTCTTGTTTGTCATTATGTTAAATAGGAGTGGATTGTGGGTTTTGGAGAACATCAGGTAGGTTTAGGGTGGTTTTGGGGTGGATCTATGGTTTTGGGGGATTTTCTTCCAGTTTTGGGGGTGATGCCGTTCTTGTTTGGGGTGTTTTTGACGTTTTTTGGGGTCTCTGTTGGGTTTTGTTGGGTTCTCGTTGGTCATCGTGTTGGAAAAGGGTAAATTGTGGGTTTTGGAGAACATCAGGTAGGTTTAGGGTGGTTTTGGGGTGGATATATGGTACTCAGTTTTTTTTTTTTTTTTTTTTTTTGGGGGGGGGGGGATGATCCTGGACTTTTTGTGTTGTTTTTGACGTGTTTTGGGGTCTCCGTTGTGTTTCATTTGGTTTTCCATGGTCATCGTGTTGTAAAAGGGTAAATTGTGGGTTTTGGAGAACTTCAGGTAGGTTTAGGGGGACTTTTCGCGTGGATTCATGGTATTTGGGGTTTTCTTCTATTTTGGAGAGTGATCCTCTCCTTTCTTCGTGTGATTTTGAAGTGTTTTGGGGTTTCCGTTGCGTTTCGTTGAGTTCCTAATGCGTTTTATGGTGGTTGGGAGTGTGCTTTGGGATTAGGAGAACATCAGGTAGGTTTAGGGTGTCCTTGGGGTGGATCTATGGTATTTGGGGTTTTCTTCCAGTTTTGGGGGTGATGCCGATATTTTTTGGGGTGTTTTTGACGTGTTTTGGGGTCTCCGTTGGGTTTTGTTGGGTTCTCGTTGGTCATCATAGTGGAAAAGGGTAAATTGTGGGTTTTGGAGAAGATCAGGTAGGTTTAGGGTGGTTTTGGGGTGGATCTATGGTTTTGGTGTATTTTCTTCCAGTTTTGGGGGTGATGCCGATATTTTTTGGGGTGTTTTTGACGTGTTTTGGGGTCTCCATTTGGTTTTGTTGGGTTCTTGTTTGTCATTATGTTAAATAGGTGTGGATTGTGGGTTTTGTAGAACATCAGGTAGGTTTAGGGTGGTTTTGGGGTGGATCTATGGTTTTGGCGGATTTTCTTCCAGTTTTGGGGGTGATGCCGTTCTTGTTTGGGGTGTTTTTGACGTTTTTTGGGGTCTCTGTTGGGTTTTGTAGGGTTCTCGTTGGTCATCGTGTCGGAAAAGGGTAAATTGTGGGTTTTGGAGAACATCAGGTAGGTTTAGGGTGTCTTTGGGGTGGATCTATGGTATTTGGGGTTTTCTTCTATTTTTTGGCGTGATCCTGTTCTTTTTTGGGGTGTTTTGGACGTGTTTTGTGGTCTCCGTTGTGTTTTGCTGTGTTCTTGTTGGTCATTATGTTAAATAGGTGTGGATTGTGGGTTTTGGAGAACATCAGGTAGGTTTAGGGTGGTTTTGGGGTGGATCTATGGTATTTGGGTTTTTTCTTCTGTTTTTTGGCGTGATCCTGTTCATTTTTGTGTTGTTTTTGACGTTTTTTGGGGTCTCTGTTGGGTTTTGTTGTGTTCTTGTTGGTCATCACGGTGGAAAAGTGCAAATTGTGGGTTTTGGAGAAGATCAGGTAGGTTTAGGGTGGTTTTGGGGTGGATCTATGGTTTTGGGGGATTTTCTTCCAGTTTTGGGGGTGATGCCATTTTTGTTTGGGTTGGGTTTTTTTATGTTTTTGGGGTCTCTGTTTGGTTTTGTTGGGTTCTCGTTCGTCATCATGGTGGAAAAGTGTAAATTGTGGGTTTTGGAGAACATCAGGTAGGTTTAGGGTGGTTTTGGGGTGGATCTATGGTTTTGGCGTATTTTCTTCCAGTTTTGGGGGTGATGCCGATATTTTTTGGGGTGTTTTTGACGTGTTTTGGGGTCTCCATTAGGTTTTGTTGTGTTCTTGTTTGTCATTATGTTAAATAGGAGTGGATTGTGGGTTTTGGAGAACATCAGGTAGGTTTAGGGTGGTTTTGGGGTGGATCTATGGTTTTGGCGGATTTTCATCCAGTTTTGGGGGTGATGCCGTTCTTGTTTGGGGTGTTTTTGACGTTTTTTGGGGTCTCTGTTGGGTTTTGTAGGGTTCTCGTTGGTCATCGTGTTGGAAAAGGGTAAATTGTTGGTTTTGGAGAACATCAGGTAGGTTTAGGGTGGTTTTGGGGTGGATGTATTGTATTTGGGGTTTTCTTCTGTTTTTTGGCGTGATCCTGTTCTTTTTTGTGTTGTTTTTGACGTTTTTTGGTGTCTCTGTTTGGTTTTGTTGGGTTCTCGTTCGTCATCATGTTGGAAAAGTGTAAATTGTGGGTTTTGGAGAACATCAGGTAGGTTTAGGGTGGTTTTGGGGTGGATCTATGGTTTTGGCGTATTTTCTTCCAGTTTTGGGGGTGATGCCGATATTTTTTGGGGTGTTTTTGACGTGTTTTGGGGTCTCCATTAGGTTTTGTTGTGTTCTTGTTTGTCATTATGTTAAATAGTAGTGGATTGTGGGTTTTGGAGAACATCAGGTAGGTTTAGGGTGGTTTTGGGGTGGATCTATTGTTTTGGCGGATTTTCTTCCAGTTTTGGTGGTGATGCCGTTCTTGTTTGGGGTGTTTTTGACGTTTTTTGGGGTCTCTGTTGGGTTTTGTTGGGTTCTCGTTGGTCATCGTGTTGGAAAAGGGTAAATTGTGGGTTTTGGAGAACATCAGGTAGGTTTAGGGTGGTTTTGGGGTGGATCTATGGTTTTGGCGTATTTTCTTCCAGTTTTGGGGGTGATGCCGATATTTTTTGGGGTGTTTTTGACGTGTTTTGGGGTCTCCATTAGGTTTTGTTGTGTTCTTGTTGGTCATTATGTTAAATAGGAGTGGATTGTGGGTTTTGGAGAACATCAGGTAGGTTTAGGGTGGTTTTGGGGTGGATCTATTGTTTTGGCGTATTTTCTTCCAGTTTTGGGGGTGATGCCGTTCTTGTTTGGGGTGTTTTTGACGTTTTTTGGTGTCTCTGTTGGGTTTTGTTGGGTTCTCGTTGGTCATCGTGTAGGAAAAGGGTAAATTGTGGGTTTTGGAGAACATCAGGTAGGTTTAGGGTGGTTTTGGGGTGGATCTATAGTTTTGGGGGATTTTCTTCCAGTTTTGGGGGTGATGCCATTTTTGTTTGGGGTGTTTTTTTTTATGTTTTTGGGGTCTCTGTTTGGTTTTGTTGGGTTCTCGTTGGTCATCATGGTGGAAAAGTGTAAATTGTGGGTTTTGTAGAACATCAGGTAGGTTTAGGGTGGTTTTGGGGTGGATATATTGTACTCAGTTTTTTTTTTTTTTTTTTTTTTTGGGGGGGGGGGGATGATCCTGGACTTTTTGTGTTGTTTTTGACGTGTTTTGGGGTCTCCGTTGTGTTTCATTTGGTTTTCCATGGTCATCGTGTTGTAAAAGTGTAAATTGTGGGTTTTGGAGAACTTCAGGTAGGTTTAGGGGGACTTTTCGCGTGGATTCATGGTATTTGGGGTTTTCTTCTATTTTGGAGAGTGATCCTCTCCTTTCTTCGTGTGATTTTGAAGTGTTTTGGGGTTTCCGTTGCGTTTCGTTGAGTTCCTAATGCGTTTTATGGTGGTTGGGAGTGTGCTTTGGGATTAGGAGAACATCAGGTAGGTTTAGGGTGTCCTTGGGGTGGATCTATGGTATTTGGGGTTTTCTTCCAGTTTTGGGGGTGATGCCGTTCTTGTTTGGGGTGTTTTTGACGTGTTTTGGGGTCTCCGTTGGGTTTTGTTGGGTTCTCGTTGGTCATCATAGTGGAAAAGGGTAAATTGTGGGTTTTGGAGAAGATCAGGTAGGTTTAGGGTGGTTTTGGGGTGGATCTATGGTTTTGGTGTATTTTCTTCCAGTTTTGGGGGTGATGCCGATATTTTTTGGGGTGTTTTTGACGTGTTTTGGGGTCTCCATTTGGTTTTGTTGTGTTCTTGTTTGTCATTATGTTAAATAGGTGTGGATTGTGGGTTTTGGAGAACATCAGTTAGGTTTAGGGTGGTTTTGGGGTGGATCTATGGTTTTGGGGGATTTTCTTCCAGTTTTGGGGGTGATGCCTTTCCTGTTTGGGGTGTTTTTGACGTTTTTTGGGGTCTCTGTTGGGTTTTGTTGGGTTCTCGTTGGTCATCGTGTTGGAAAAGGGTAAATTGTTGGTTTTGTAGAACATCAGGTAGGTTTAGGGTGGTTTTGGGGTGGATCTATGGTATTTGGGTTTTTTCTTCTGTTTTTTGGCGTGATCCTGTTCATTTTTGTGTTGTTTTTGACGTTTTTTGGGGTCTCTGTTGGGTTTTGTTGGGTTCTCGTTGGTCATCATGTTGGAAAAGTGTAAATTGTGGGTTTTGGAGAACATCAGGTAGGTTTAGGGTGGTTTTGGGGTGGATCTATGGTTTTGGCGTATTTTCTTCCAGCTTTGGGGGTGATGCCGATATTTTTTGGGGTGTTTTTGACGTGTTTTGGGGTCTCCATTAGGTTTTGTTGTGTTCTTGTTGGTCATTATGTTAAATAGGAGTGGATTGTGGGTTTTGGAGAACATCAGGTAGGTTTAGGGTGGTTTTGGGGTGGATCTATTGTTTTGGGGGATTTTCTTCCAGTTTTGGGGGTGATGCCGATATTTTTGGGGTGTTTTTGACGTTTTTTGGTGTCTCTGTTGGGTTTTGTTGGGTTCTCGTTGGTCATCGTGTTGGAAAAGGGTAAATTGTGGGTTTTGGAGAACATCAGGTAGGTTTAGGGTGGTTTTGGGGTGGATCTATGGTATTTGGGGTTTTCTTCCAGTTTTGGGGGTGATGCCATTTTTGTTTGGGGTGGGTTTTTTTTATGTTTTTGGGGTCTCTGTTTGGTTTTGTTGGGTTCTCGTTGGTCATCATGGTGGAAAAGTGTAAATTGTGGGTTTTGGAGAACATCAGGTAGGTTTAGGGTGGTTTTGGGGTGGATATATGGTACTCAGTTTTTTTTTTTTTTTTTTTTTTTTTTGGGGGGGGGGGATGATCCTGGACTTTTTGTGTTGTTTTTGACGTGTTTTGGGGTCTCCGTTGTGTTTCATTTGGTTTTCCATGGTCATCGTGTTGTAAAAGTGTAAATTGTGGGTTTTGGAGAACTTCGGGTAGGTTTAGGGGGACTTTTCGCGTGGATTCATGGTATTTGGGGTTTTCTTCTATTTTGGAGAGTGATCCTCTCCTTTCTTCGTGTGATTTTGAAGTGTTTTGGGGTTTCCGTTGCGTTTCGTTGAGTTCCTAATGCGTTTTATGGTGGTTGGGAGTGTGCTTTGGGATTAGGAGAACATCAGGTAGTTTTAGGGTGTCCTTGGGGTGGATCTATGGTATTTGGGGTTTTCTTCCAGTTTTGGGGGTGATGCCGTTCTTGTTTGGGGTGTTTTTGACGTGTTTTGGGGTCTCCGTTGGGTTTTGTTGGGTTCTCGTTGGTCATCATGTTGGAAAAGGGTAAATTGTGGGTTTTGGAGAAGATCAGGTAGGTGTAGGGTGGTTTTGGGGTGGATCTATGGTTTTGGTGTATTTTCTTCCAGTTTTGGGGGTGATGCCGATATTTTTTGGGGTGTTTTTGACGTGTTTTGGGGTCTCCATTTGGTTTTGTTGTGTTCTTGTTTGTCATTATGTTAAATAGGTGTGGATTGTGGGTTTTGGAGAACATCAGGTAGGTTTAGGGTGGTTTTGGGGTGGATCTATGGTTTTGGGGGATTTTCTTCCATTTTTGGGGTGATGCCTTTCCTGTTTGGGGTGTTTTTGACGTTTTTTGGGGTCTCTGTTGGGTTTTGTTGGGTTCTCGTTGGTCATCGTGTTGGAAAAGGGTAAATTGTTGGTTTTGGAGAACATCAGGTAGGTTTAGGGTGGTTTTGGGGTGGATCTATTGTATTTGGGTTTTTTCTTCTGTTTTTTGGCGTGATCCTGTTCATTTTTGTGTTGTTTTTGACGTTTTTTGGGGTCTCTGTTGGGTTTTGTTGGGTTCTCGTTGGTCATCATGTTGGAAAAGTGTAAATTGTGGGTTTTGGAGAACATCAGGTAGGTTTAGGGTGGTTTTGGGGTGGATCTATGGTTTTGGCGTATTTTCTTCCAGCTTTGGGGGTGATGCCGATATTTTTTGGGGTGTTTTTGACGTGTTTTGGGGTCTCCATTAGGTTTTGTTGTGTTCTTGTTGGTCATTATGTTAAATAGGAGTGGATTGTGGGTTTTGGAGAACATCAGGTAGGTTTAGGGTGGTTTTGGGGTGGATCTATGGTTTTGGGGGATTTTCTTCCAGTTTTGGGGGTGATGTCGTTCTTTTTTGGGGTGTTTTTGACGTTTTTTGGTGTCTCTGTTGGGTTTTGTTGGGTTCTCGTTGGTCATCGTGTTGGAAAAGGGTAAATTGTGGGTTTTGGAGAACATCAGGTAGGTTTAGGGTGGTTTTGGGGTGGATCTATGGTTTTGGGGGATTTTCTTCCAGTTTTGGGGGTGATGCCATTTTTGTTTGGGTTGTTTTTTTTTTATGTTTTTGGGGTCTCTGTTTGGTTTTGTTGGGTTCTCGTTGGTCATCATGGTGGAAAAGTGTAAATTGTGGGTTTTGGAGAACATCAGGTAGGTTTAGGGTGGTTTTGGGGTGGATATATGGTACTCAGTTTTTTTTTTTTTTTTTTTTTTTTTTTTTTGCGGGGGGGGGATGATCCTGGACTTTTTGTGTTGTTTTTGAGGTGTTTTGGGGTCTCCGTTGTGTTTCATTTGGTTTTCCATGGTCATCGTGTTGTAAAAGTGTAAATTGTGGGTTTTGGAGAACTTCAGGTAGGTTTAGGGGGACTTTTCGCGTGGATTCATGGTATTTGGGGTTTTCTTCTATTTTGGAGAGTGATCCTCTCCTTTCTTCGTGTGATTTTGAAGTGTTTTGGGGTTTCCGTTGCGTTTCGTTGAGTTCCTAATGCGTTTTATGATGGTTGGGAGTGTGCTTTGGGATTAGGAGAACATCAGGTAGGTTTAGGGTGTCCTTGGGGTGGATCTATGGTATTTGGGATTTTCTTCCAGTTTTGGGGGTGATGCCGTTCTTGTTTGGGGTGTTTTTGACGTGTTTTGGGGTCTCCGTTGGGTTTTGTTGGGTTCTCGTTGGTCATCATGTTGGAAAAGGGTAAATTGTGGGTTTTGGAGAACATCAGGTAGGTTTAGGGTGGTTTTGGGGTGGATCTATGGTTTTGGTGTATTTTCTTCCAGTTTTGGGGGTGATGCCGTTCTTGTTTCTGGTGTTTTTGACGTGTTTTGGGGTCTCTGTTGGGTTTTGTTGGGTTCTCGTTGGTCATCGTGTTGGAAAAGGGTAAATTGTGGGTTTTGTAGAACATCAGGTAGGTTTAGGGTGGTTTTGGGGTGGATCTATGGTATTTGGGGTTTTCTTCTATTTTTTGGCGTGATCCTGTTCTTTTTTGGGGTGTTTTGGACGTGTTTTGTGGTCTCCGTTGGGTTTTGTTGTGTTCTTGTTGGTCATTATGTTAAATAGGTGTGGATTGTGGGTTTTGGAGAACATCAGGTAGGTTTAGGGTGGTTTTGGGGTGGATATATGGTACTCAGTTTTTGTTTTTTTTTTTTTTTTTGGGGGGGGGGGGATGATCCTGGACTTTTTGTGTTGTTTTTGACGTGTTTTGGGGTCTCCGTTGTGTTTCATTTGGTTTTCCATGGTCATCGTGTTGTAAAAGGGTAAATTGTGGGTTTTGGAGAACTTCAGGTAGGTTTAGGGGGACTTTTCGCGTGGATTCATGGTATTTGGGGTTTTCTTCTATTTTGGAGAGTGATCCTCTCCTTTCTTCGTGTGATTTTGAAGTGTTTTGGGGTTTCCGTTGCGTTTCGTTGAGTTCCTAATGCGTTTTATGGTGGTTGGGAGTGTGCTTTGGGATTAGGAGAACATCAGGTAGGTTTAGGGTGTCCTTGGGGTGGATCTATGGTATTTGGGGTTTTCTTCCAGTTTTGGGGGTGATGCCGTTCTTGTTTGGGGTGTTTTTGACGTGTTTTGGGGTCTCCGTTGGGTTTTGTTGGGTTCTCGTTGGTCATCATGTTGGAAAAGGGTAAATTGTGGGTTTTGGAGAAGATCAGGTAGGTTTAGGGTGGTTTTGGGGTGGATCTATGGTTTTGGTGTATTTTCTTCCAGTTTTGGGGGTGATGCCGATATTTTTTGGGGTGTTTTTGACGTGTTTTGGGGTCTCCATTAGGTTTTGTTGGGTTCTTGTTTGTCATTATGTTAAATAGGAGTGGATTGTGGGTTTTGTAGAACATCAGGTAGGTTTAGGGTGGTTTTGGGGTGGATCTATGGTTTTGGCGGATTTTCTTCCAGTTTTGGGGGTGATGCCGTTCTTGTTTGGGGTGTTTTTGACGTTTTTTGGTGTCTCTGTTGGGTTTTGTTGGGTTCTCGTTGGTCATCGTGTTGGAAAAGGGTAAATTGTAGGTTTTGGAGAACATCAGGTAGGTTTAGGGTGTCTTTGGGGTGGATCTATGGTATTTGGGGTTTTCTTCTATTTTTTGGCGTGATCCTGTTCTTTTTTGGGGTGTTTTGGACGTGTTTTGTGGTCTCCGTTGGGTTTTGTTGTGTTCTTGTTTGTCATTATGTTAAATAGGTGTGGATTGTGGGTTTTGGAGAACATCAGGTAGGTTTAGGGTGGTTTTGGGGTGGATCTATGGTTTTGGGGGATTTTCTTCCAGTTTTGGGGGTGATGCCTTTCCTGTTTGGGGTGTTTTTGACTTTTTTTGGTGTCTCTGTTGGGTTTTGTTGGGTTCTCGTTGGTCATCGTGTTGGAAAAGGGTAAATTGTTGGTTTTGGAGAACATCAGGTAGGTTTAGGGTGGTTTTGGGGTGGATCTATGGTATTTGGGTTTTTTCTTCTGTTTTTTGGCGTGATCCTGTTCATTTTTGTGTTGTTTTTGACGTTTTTTGGGGTCTCTGTTGGGTTTTGTTGGGTTCTCGTTGGTCATCATGTTGGAAAAGTGTAAATTGTGGGTTTTGTAGAACATCAGGTAGGTTTAGGGTGGTTTTGGGGTGGATCTATGGTTTTGGCGTATTTTCTTCCAGCTTTGGGGGTGATGCCGATATTTTTTGGGGTGTTTTTGACGTGTTTTGGGGTCTCCATTAGGTTTTGTTGTGTTCTTGTTTGTCATTATTTTAAATAGGAGTGGATTGTGGGTTTTGGAGAACATCAGGTAGGTTTAGGGTGGTTTTGGGGTGATCTATTGTTTTGGCGTATTTTCTTCCAGTTTTGGGGGTGATGCCGTTCTTGTTTGGGGTGTTTTTGACGTTTTTTGGGGTCTCTGTTGGGTTTTGTTGGGTTCTCGTTGGTCATCGTGTTGGAAAAGGGTAAATTGTTGGTTTTGGAGAACATCAGGTAGGTTTAGGGTGGTTTTGGGGTGGATCTATGGTTTTGGGGGATTTTCTTCCAGTTTTGGGGGTGATGCCATTTTTGTTTGGGTTGTTTTTTTTTTATGTTTTTGGGGTCTCTGTTTGGTTTTGTTGGGTTCTCGTTGGTCATCATGGTGGAAAAGTGTAAATTGTGGGTTTTGGAGAACATCAGGTAGGTTTAGGGTGGTTTTTGGGTGGATATATGGTACTCAGTTTTTTTTTTTTTTTTTTTTTTTTTTGGGGGGGGGGGATGATCCTGGACTTTTTGTGTTGTTTTTGACGTGTTTTGGTGTCTCCGTTGTGTTTCATTTGGTTTTCCATGGTCATCGTGTTGTAAAAGGGTAAATTGTGGGTTTTGGAGAACTTCAGGTAGGTTTAGGGGGACTTTTCGCGTGGATTCATGGTATTTGGTGTTTTCTTCTATTTTGGAGAGTGATCCTCTCCTTTCTTCGTGTGATTTTGAAGTGTTTTGGGGTTTCCGTTGCGTTTCGTTGAGTTCCTAATGCGTTTTATGATGGTTGGGAGTGTGCTTTGGGATTAGGAGAACATCAGGTAGGTTTAGGGTGTCCTTGGGGTGGATCTATGGTATTTGGGGTTTTCTTCCAGTTTTGGGGGTGATGCCGTTCTTGTTTGGGGTGTTTTTGACGTGTTTTGGGGTCTCCGTTGGGTTTTGTTGGGTTCTCGTTGGTCATCATGTTGGAAAAGGGTAAATTGTGGGTTTTGGAGAAGATCAGGTAGGTTTAGGGTGGTTTTGGGGTGGATCTATGGTATTTGGGGTTTTCTTCTGTTTTTTGGCGTGATCCTGTTCTTTTTTGTGTTGTTTTTGACGTTTTTTGGTGTCTCTGTTTGGTTTTGTTGGGTTCTCGTTGGTCATCATGGTGGAAAAGTGTAAATTGTGGGTTTTGGAGAACATCAGGTAGGTTTAGGGTGGTTTTGGGGTGGATATATGGTACTCAGTTTTTTTTTTTTTTTTTTTTTTTTTGGGGGGGGGGGATGATCCTGGACTTTTTGTGTTGTTTTTGACGTGTTTTGGGGTCTCCGTTGTGTTTCATTTGGTTTTCCATGGTCATCGTGTTGTAAAAGGGTAAATTGTGGGTTTTGGAGAACTTCAGGTAGGTTTAGGGGGACTTTTCGCGTGGATTCATGGTATTTGGGGTTTTCTTCTATTTTGGAGAGTGATCCTCTCCTTTCTTCGTGTGATTTTGAAGTGTTTTGGTGTTTCCGTTGCGTTTCGTTGAGTTCCTAATGCGTTTAATGGTGGTTGGGAGTGTGCTTTGGGATTAGGAGAACATCAGGTAGGTTTAGGGTGTCCTTGGGGTGGATCTATGGTATTTGGGGTTTTCTTCCAGTTTTGGGGGTGATGCCGTTCTTGTTTGGGGTGTTTTTGACGTGTTTTGGGGTCTCCGTTGGGTTTTGTTGGGTTCTCGTTGGTCATCATGTTGGAAAAGGGTAAATTGTGGGTTTTGGAGAAGATCAGGTAGGTTTAGGGTGGTTTTGGGGTGGATCTATGGTTTTGGCGTATTTTCTTCCAGTTTTGGGGGTGATTCCGATATTTTTTGGAGTGTTTTGACGTGTTTTGGGGTCTCCATTAGGTTTTGTTGTGTTCTTGTTTGTCATTATGTTAAATAGGTGTGGATTGTGGGTTTTGTAGAACATCAGGTAGGTTTAGGGTGGTTTTGGGGTGGATCTATGGTTTTGGCGTATTTTCTTCCAGTTTTGGGGGTGATGCCGTTCTTGTTTGGGGTGTTTTTGACGTTTTTTGGGGTCTCTGTTGGGTTTTGTTGGGTTCTCGTTGGTCATCGTGTTGGAAAAGGGTAAATTGTGGGTTTTGGAGAACATCAGGTAGGTTTAGGGTGGTTTTGGGGTGGATCTTTAGTTTTGGGGGATTTTCTTCCAGTTTTGGGGGTGATGCCATTTTTGTTTGGGGTGTTTTTTTTTTATGTTTTTGGGGTCTCTGTTTGGTTTTGTTGGGTTCTCGTTGGTCATCATGGTGCAAAAGTGTAAATTGTGGGTTTTGGAGAACATCAGGTAGGTTTAGGGTGGTTTTGGGGTGGATATATGGTACTCAGTTTTTTTGTTTTTTTTTTTTTTGGGGGGGGGGGGGATGATCCTGGACTTTTTGTGTTGTTTTTGACGTGTTTTGGGGTCTCCGTTGTGTTTCATTTGGTTTTCCATGGTCATCGTGTTGTAAAAGGGTAAATTGTGGGTTTTGGAGAACTTCAGGTAGGTTTAGGGGGACTTTTCGCGTGGATTCATGGTATTTGGGGTTTTCTTCTATTTTGGAGAGTGATCCTCTCCTTTCTTCGTGTGATTTTGAAGTGTTTTGGGGTTTCCGTTGCGTTTCGTTGAGTTCCTAATGCGTTTTATGGTGGTTGGGAGTGTGCTTTGGGATTAGGAGAACATCAGGTAGGTTTAGGGTGTCCTTGGGGTGGATCTATGGTATTTGGGGTTTTCTTCCAGTTTTGGGGGTGATGCCGTTCTTGTTTGGGGTGTTTTTGACGTGTTTTGGGGTCTCCGTTGGGTTTTGTTGGGTTCTCGTTGGTCATCATGTTGGAAAAGGGTAAATTGTGGGTTTTGGAGAAGATCAGGTAGGTGTAGGGTGGTTTTGGGGTGGATCTATGGTTTTGGTGTATTTTCTTCCAGTTTTGGGGGTGATGCCGATATTTTTTGGGGTGTTTTTGACGTGTTTTGGGGTCTCCATTTGGTTTTGTTGTGTTCTTGTTTGTCATTATGTTAAATAGGTGTGGATTGTGGGTTTTGGAGAACATCAGGTAGGTTTAGGGTGGTTTTGGGGTGGATCTATGGTTTTGGGGGATTTTCTTCCAGTTTTGGGGGTGATGCCGTTCTTTTTTGGAGTGTTTTTGACGTTTTTTGGTGTCTCTGTTGGGTTTTGTTGGGTTCTCGTTGGTCATCGTGTCGAAAAAGGGTAAATTGTTGGTTTTGGAGAACATCAGGTAGGTTTAGGGTGTCTTTGGGGTGGATCTATGGTATTTGGGGTTTTCTACTATTTTTTGGCGTGATCCTGTTCTTTTTTGGGGTGTTTTGGACGTGTTTTGTGGTCTCCGTTGAGTTTTGTTGTGTTCTTGTTGGTCATTATGTTAAATAGGTGTGGATTGTGGGTTTTGGAGAACATCAGGTAGGTTTAGGGTGGTTTTGGGGTGGATCTATGGTATTTGGGTTTTTTCTTCTGTTTTTTGGCGTGATCCTGTTCATTTTTGTGTTGTTTTTGACGTTTTTTGGGGTCTCTGTTGGGTTTTGTTGTGTTCTTGTTGGTCTTCATGTTGGAAAATTGCAAATTGTGGGTTTTGGAGAAGATCAGGTAGGTTTAGGGTGGTTTTGGGGTGGATCTTTAGTTTTGGGGGATTTTCTTCCAGTTTTGGGGGTGATGCCATTTTTCTTTGGGTTGGTTTTTTTTATGTTTTTGGGGTCTCTGTTTGGTTTTGTTGGGTTCTCGTAGGTCATCATGGTGGAAAAGTGTAAATTGTGGGTTTTGGAGAACATCAGGTAGGTTTAGGGTGGTTTTGGGGTGGATCTATGGTTTTGGCGTATTTTCTTCCAGTTTTGGGGGTGATGCCGATATTTTTGGGGTGTTTTTGACGTGTTTTGGGGTCTCCATTAGGTTTTGTTGTGTTCTTGTTTGTCATTATGTTAAATAGGAGTGGATTGTGGGTTTTGGAGAACATCAGGTAGGTTTAGGGTGGTTTTGGGGTGGATCTATTGTTTTGGCGGATTTTCATCCAGTTTTGGGGGTGATGCCGTTCTTGTTTGGGGTGTTTTTGACGTTTTTTGGGGTCTCTGTTGGGTTTTGTAGGGTTCTCGTTGGTCATCGTGTTGGAAAAGGGTAAATTGTGGGTTTTGGAGAACATCAGGTAGGTTTAGGGTGGTTTTGGTGTGGATGTATTTTATTTGGGGTTTTCTTCTGTTTTTTTGGCGTGATCCTGTTCTTTTTTGTGTTGTTTTTGACGTTTTTTGGTGTCTCTGTTTGGTTTTGTTGGGTTCTCGTTCGTCATCATGTTGGAAAAGTGTAAATTGTGGGTTTTGGAGAACATCAGGTAGGTTTAGGGTGGTTTTGGGGTGGATCTATTGTTTTGGCGTATTTTCTTCCAGTTTTGGGGGTGATGCCGATATTTTTTGGGGTGTTTTTGACGTGTTTTGGGGTCTCCATTAGGTTTTGTTGTGTTCTTGTTTGTCATTATGTTAAATAGGAGTGGATTGTGGGTTTTGGAGAACATCAGGTAGGTTTAGGGTGGTTTTGGGGTGGATCTATAGTTTTGGGGGATTTTCTTCCAGTTTTGGGGGTGATGCCGTTCTTGTTTCTGGTGTTTTTGACGTGTTTTGGTGTCTCTGTTGGGTTTTGTTGGGTTCTCGTTGGTCATCGTGTTGGAAAAGGGTAAATTGTGGGTTTTGTAGAACATCAGGTAGGTTTAGGGTGGTTTTGGGGTGGATCTATGGTATTTGGGGTTTTCTTCTATTTTTTGGCGTGATCCTGTTCTTTTCTGGGGTGTTTTGGACGTGTTTTGTGGTCTCCGTTGGGTTTTGTTGTGTTCTTGTTGGTCATTATGTTAAATAGGTGTGGATTGTGGGTTTTGGAGAACATCAGGTAGGTTTAGGGTGGTTTTGGGGTGGATATATGGTACTCAGTTTTTTTTTTTTTTTTTTTTGTTTTGGGGGGGGGGATGATCCTGGACTTTTTGTGTTGTTTTTGACGTGTTTTGGGGTCTCCGTTGTGTTTCATTTGGTTTTCCATGGTCATCGTGTTGTAAAAGGGTTAATTGTGGGTTTTGGAGAACTTCAGGTAGGTTTAGGGGGACTTTTCGCGTGGATTCATGGTATTTGGGGTTTTCTTCTATTTTGGAGAGTGATCCTCTCCTTTCTTCGTGTGATTTTGAAGTGTTTTGGGGTTTCCGTTGCGTTTCGTTGAGTTCCTAATGCGTTTTATGGTGGTTGGGAGTGTGCTTTGGGATTAGGAGAACATCAGGTAGGTTTAGGGTGTCCTTGGGGTGGATCTATGGTATTTGGGGTTTTCTTCCAGTTTTGGGGGTGATGCCGTTCTTGTTTGGGGTGTTTTTGACGTGTTTTGGGGTCTCCGTTGGGTTTTGTTGGGTTCTCGTTGGTCATCATGTTGGAAAAGGGTAAATTGTGGGTTTTGGAGAAGATCAGGTAGGTTTAGGGTGGTTTTGGGGTGGATCTATGGTTTTGGTGTATTTTCTTCCAGTTTTGGGGGTGATGCCGATATTTTTTGGGGTGTTTTTGACGTGTTTTGTGGTCTCCATTAGGTTTTGTTGGGTTCTTGTTTGTCATTATGTTAAATAGGTGTGGATTGTGGGTTTTGTAGAACATCAGGTAGGTTTAGGGTGGTTTTGGGGTGGATCTATGGTTTTGGCGGATTTTCTTCCAGTTTTGGGGGTGATGCCGTTCTTGTTTGGGGTGTTTTTGACGTTTTTTGGTGTCTCTGTTGGGTTTTGTTGGGTTCTCGTTGGTCATCGTGTTGGAAAAGTGTAAATTGTAGGTTTTGGAGAACATCAGGTAGGTTTAGGGTGTCTTTGGGGTGGATCTATGGTATTTGGGGTTTTCTTCTATTTTTTGGCGTGATCCTGTTCTTTTTTGGGGTGTTTTGGACGTGTTTTGTGGTCTCCGTTGGGTTTTGTTGTGTTCTTGTTTGTCATTATGTTAAATAGGTGTGGATTGTGGGTTTTGGAGAACATCAGGTAGGTTTAGGGTGGTTTTGGGGTGGATCTATGGTTTTGGGGGATTTTCTTCCAGTTTTGGGGGTGATGCCTTTCCTGTTTGGGGTGTTTTTGACTTTTTTTGGTGTCTCTGTTGGGTTTTGTTGGGTTCTCGTTGGTCATCGTGTTGGAAAAGGGTAAATTGTGGGTTTTGGAGAACATCAGGTAGGTTTAGGGTGGTTTTGGGGTGGATCTATGGTATTTGGGTTTTTTCTTCTGTTTTTTGGCGTGATCCTGTTCATTTTTGTGTTGTTTTTGACGTTTTTTGGGGTCTCTGTTGGGTTTTGTTGGGTTCTCGTTGGTCATCATGTTGGAAAAGTGTAAATTGTGGGTTTTGTAGAACATCAGGTAGGTTTAGGGTGGTTTTGGGGTGGATCTATGGTTTTGGCGTATTTTCTTCCAGCTTTGGGGGTGATGCCGATATTTTTTGGGGTGTTTTTGACGTGTTTTGGGGTCTCCATTAGGTTTTGTTGTGTTCTTGTTGGTCATTATTTTAAATAGGAGTGGATTGTGGGTTTTGGAGAACATCAGGTAGGTTTAGGGTGGTTTTGGGGTGATCTATTGTTTTGGCGTATTTTCTTCCAGTTTTGGGGGTGATGCCGTTCTTGTTTGGGGTGTTTTTGACGTTTTTTGGGGTCTCTGTTGGGTTTTGTTGGGTTCTCGTTGGTCATCGTGTTGGAAAAGGGTAAATTGTTGGTTTTGGAGAACATCAGGTAGGTTTAGGGTGGTTTTGGGGTGGATCTATGGTTTTGGGGGATTTTCTTCCAGTTTTGGGGGTGATGCCATTTTTGTTTGGGTTGTTTTTTTTTTATGTTTTTGGGGTCTCTCTTTGGTTTTGTTGGGTTCTCGTTGGTCATCATGGTGGAAAAGTGTAAATTGTGGGTTTTGGAGAACATCAGGTAGGTTTAGGGTGGTTTTTGGGTGGATATATGGTACTCAGTTTTTTTTTTTTTTTTTTTTTTTTTTGGGGGGGGGGGATGATCCTGGACTTTTTGTGTTGTTTTTGACGTGTTTTGGGGTCTCCATTGTGTTTCATTTGGTTTTCCATGGTCATCGTGTTGTAAAAGGGTAAATTGTGGGTTTTGGAGAACTTCAGGTAGGTTTAGGGGGACTTTTCGCGTGGATTCATGGTATTTGGTGTTTTCTTCTATTTTGGAGAGTGATCCTCTCCT
Organism: Aythya ferina; assembly: GCF_964211825.1. NCBI lineage: Eukaryota > Metazoa > Chordata > Aves > Anseriformes > Anatidae > Aythya > Aythya ferina. Next base: position 15,250 of record NW_028181187.1, on the reverse strand, counting down.
TTCTTCGTGTGATTTTGAAGTGTTTTGGGGTTTCCGTTGCGTTTCGTTGAGTTCCTAATGCGTTTTATGGTGGTTGGGAGTGTGCTTTGGGATTAGGAGAACATCAGGTAGGTTTAGGGTGTCCTTGGGGTGGATCTATGGTATTTGGGGTTTTCTTCCAGTTTTGGGGGTGATGCCGTTCTTGTTTGGGGTGTTTTTGACGTGTTTTGGGGTCTCCGTTGGGTTTTGTTGGGTTCTCGTTGGTCATCATGGTGGAAAAGGGTAAATTGTGGGTTTTGGAGAAGATCAGGTAGGTTTAGGGTGGTTTTGGGGTGGATCTATGGTATTTGGGGTTTTCTTCTGTTTTTTTGGCGTGATCCTGTTCTTTTTTGTGTTGTTTTTGACGTTTTTTGGTGTCTCTGTTGGGTTTTGTTGGGTTCTCGTTGGTCATCATGTTGGAAAAGTGTAAATTGTGGGTTTTGGAGAACATCAGGTAGGTTTAGGGTGGTTTTGGGGTGGATCTCTGGTTTTGGCGTATTTTCTTCCAGTTTTGGGGGTGATGCCGATATTTTTTGGAGTGTTTTTGACGTGTTTTGGGGTCTCCATTAGGTTTTGTTGTGTTCTTGTTGGTCATTATGTTAAATAGGAGTGGATTGTGGGTTTTGGAGAACATCAGGTAGGTTTAGGGTGGTTTTGGGGTGGATCTATTGTTTTGGCGTATTTTCTTCCAGTTTTGGGGGTGATGCCGTTCTTGTTTGGGGTGTTTTTGACGTTTTTTGGGGTCTCTGTTGGGTTTTGTTGGGTTCTCGTTGGTCATCGTGTTGGAAAAGGGTAAATTGTGGGTTTTGGAGAACATCAGGTAGGTTTAGGGTGGTTTTGGGGTGGATCTATGGTTTTGGTGTATTTTCTTCCAGTTTTGGGGGTGATGCCGATATTTTTTGGGGTGTTTTTGACGTGTTTTGGGGTCTCCATTAGGTTTTGTTGTGTTCTTGTTTGTCATTATGTTAAATAGGAGTGGATTGTGGGTTTTGTAGAACATCAGGTAGGTTTAGGGTGGTTTTGGGGTGGATCTATTGTTTTGGCGTATTTTCTTCCAGTTTTGGGGGTGATGCCGTTCTTGTTTGGGGTGTTTTTGACGTTTTTTGGGGTCTCTGTTGGGTTTTGTTGGGTTCTCGTTGGTCATCGTGTTGGAAAAGGGTAAATTGTGGGTTTTGGAGAACATCAGGTAGGTTTAGGGTGGTTTTGGGGTGGATCTTTAGTTTTGGGGGATTTTCTTCCAGTTTTGAAGGTGATGCCATTTTTGTTTGGGGTGGTTTTTTTTTATGTTTTTGGTGTCTCTGTTTGGTTTTGTTGGGTTCTCGTTGGTCATCATGGTGGAAAAGTGTAAATTGTGGGTTTTGGAGAACATCAGGTAGGTTTAGGGTGGTTTTTGGGTGGATATATGGTACTCAGTTTTTTTTTTTTTTTTTTTTTTTTTTTTTGGGGGGGGATGATCCTGGACTTTTTGTGTTGTTTTTGACGTGTTTTGGGGTCTCCGTTGTGTTTCATTTGGTTTTCCATGGTCATCGTGTTGTAAAAGGGTAAATTGTGGGTTTTGGAGAACTTCAGGTAGGTTTAGGGGGACTTTTCGCGTGGATTCATGGTATTTGGGGTTTTCTTCTATTTTGGAGAGTGATCCTCTCCTTTCTTCGTGTGATTTTGAAGTGTTTTGGGGTTTCCGTTGCGTTTCGTTGAGTTCCTAATGCGTTTTATGATGGTTGGGAGTGTGCTTTGGGATTAGGAGAACATCAGGTAGGTTTAGGGTGTCCTTGGGGTGGATCTATGGTATTTGGGGTTTTCTTCCAGTTTTGGGGGTGATGCCGTTCTTGTTTGGGGTGTTTTTGACGTGTTTTGGGGTCTCCGTTGGGTTTTGTTGGGTTCTCGTTGGTCATCATGTTGGAAAAGGGTAAATTGTGGGTTTTGGAGAACATCAGGTAGGTTTAGGGTGGTTTTGGGGTGGATCTATGGTATTTGGGGTTTTCTTCTGTTTTTTGGCGTGATCCTGTTCTTTTTTGTGTTGTTTTTGACGTTTTTTGGTGTCTCTGTTGGGTTTTGTTGGGTTCTCGTTGGTCATCATGTTGGAAAAGTGTAAATTGTGGGTTTTGGAGAACATCAGGTAGGTTTAGGGTGGTTTTGGGGTGGATCTATGGTTTTGGCGTATTTTCTTCCAGTTTTGGGGGTGATGCCGATATTTTTTGGAGTGTTTTTGACGTGTTTTGGGGTCTCCATTAGGTTTTGTTGTGTTCTTGTTGGTCATTATGTTAAATAGGAGTGGATTGTGGGTTTTGGAGAACATCAGGTAGGTTTAGGGTGGTTTTGGGGTGGATCTATTGTTTTGGCGTATTTTCTTCCAGTTTTGGGGGTGATGCCGTTCTTGTTTGGGGTGTTTTTGACGTTTTTTGGTGTCTCTGTTGGGTTTTGTTGGGTTCTCGTTGGTCATCGTGTTGGAAAAGGGTAAATTGTGGGTTTTGGAGAACATCAGGTAGGTTTAGGGTGGTTTTGGGGTGGATCTATGGTTTTGGCGTATTTTCTTCCAGTTTTGGGGGTGATGCCGATATTTTTTGGGGTGTTTTTGACGTGTTTTGGGGTCTCCATTAGGTTTTGTTGTGTTCTTGTTTGTCATTATGTTAAATAGGAGTGGATTGTGGGTTTTGTAGAACATCAGGTAGGTTTAGGGTGGTTTTGGGGTGGATCTATTGTTTTGGCGTATTTTCTTCCAGTTTTGGGGGTGATGCCGTTCTTGTTTGGGGTGTTTTTGACGTTTTTTGGGGTCTCTGTTGGGTTTTGTTGGGTTCTCGTTGGTCATCGTGTTGGAAAAGGGTAAATTGTGGGTTTTGGAGAACATCAGGTAGGTTTAGGGTGGTTTTGGGGTGGATCTTTAGTTTTGGGGGATTTTCTTCCAGTTTTGAAGGTGATGCCATTTTTGTTTGGGGTGGTTTTTTTTTATGTTTTTGGGGTCTCTGTTTGGTTTTGTTGGGTTCTCGTTGGTCATCATGGTGGAAAAGTGTAAATTGTGGGTTTTGTAGAACATCAGGTAGGTTTAGGGTGGTTTTGGGGTGGATATATGGTACTCAGTTTTTTTTTTTTTTTTTTTTTTTTTTGGGGGGGGGGGGATGATCCTGGACTTTTTGTGTTGTTTTTGACGTGTTTTGGGGTCTCCGTTGTGTTTCATTTGGTTTTCCATGGTCATCGTGTTGTAAAAGGGTAAATTGTGGGTTTTGGAGAACTTCAGGTAGGTTTAGGGGGACTTTTCGCGTGGATTCATGGTATTTGGGGTTTTCTTCTATTTTGGAGAGTGATCCTCTCCTTTCTTCGTGTGATTTTGAAGTGTTTTGGGGTTTCCGTTGCGTTTCGTTGAGTTCCTAATGCGTTTTATGGTGGTTGGGAGTGTGCTTTGGGATTAGGAGAACATCAGGTAGGTTTAGGGTGTCCTTGGGGTGGATCTATGGTATTTGGGGTTTTCTTCCAGTTTTGGGGGTGATGCCGTTCTTGTTTGGGGTGTTTTTGACGTGTTTTGGGGTCTCCGTTGGGTTTTGTTGGGTTCTCGTTGGTCATCATAGTGGAAAAGGGTAAATTGTGGGTTTTGGAGAACATCAGGTAGGTTTAGGGTGGTTTTGGGGTGGATCTATGGTTTTGGTGTATTTTCTTCCAGTTTTGGGGGTGATGCCGATATTTTTTGGGGTGTTTTTGACGTGTTTTGGGGTCTCCATTTGGTTTTGTTGTGTTCTTGTTTGTCATTATGTTAAATAGGTGTGGATTGTGGGTTTTGTAGAACATCAGGTAGGTTTAGGGTGGTTTTGGGGTGGATCTATGGTTTTGGCGGATTTTCTTCCAGTTTTGGGGGTGATGCCGTTCTTGTTTGGGGTGTTTTTGACGTTTTTTGGTGTCTCTGTTGGGTTTTGTTGGGTTCTCGTTGGTCATCGTGTCGAAAAAGGGTAAATTGTGGGTTTTGGAGAACATCAGGTAGGTTTAGGGTGTCTTTGGGGTGGATCTATGGTATTTGGGGTTTTCTTCTATTTTTTGGCGTGATCCTGTTCTTTTTTGGGGTGTTTTGGACGTGTTTTGTGGTCTCCGTTGAGTTTTGTTGTGTTCTTGTTGGTCATTATGTTAAATAGGTGTGGATTGTGGGTTTTGGAGAACATCAGGTAGGTTTAGGGTGGTTTTGGGGTGGATCTATGGTATTTGGGTTTTTTCTTCTGTTTTTTGGCGTGATCCTGTTCATTTTTGTGTTGTTTTTGACGTTTTTTGGGGTCTCTGTTGGGTTTTGTTGTGTTCTTGTTGGTCTTCATGTTGGAAAAGTGCAAATTGTGGGTTTTGGAGAAGATCAGGTAGGTTTAGGGTGGTTTTGGGGTGGATCTATGGTTTTGGGGGATTTTCTTCCAGTTTTGGGGGTGATGCCATTTTTCTTTGGGTTGGTTTTTTTTATGTTTTTGGGGTCTCTGTTTGGTTTTGTTGGGTTCTCGTTGGTCATCATGGTGGAAAAGTGTAAATTGTGGGTTTTGGAGAACATCAGGTAGGTTTAGGGTGGTTTTGGGGTGGATCTATGGTTTTGGCGTATTTTCTTCCAGTTTTGGGGGTGATGCCGATATTTTTTGGGGTGTTTTTGACGTGTTTTGGGGTCTCCATTAGGTTTTGTTGTGTTCTTGTTTGTCATTATGTTAAATAGGAGTGGATTGTGGGTTTTGGAGAACATCAGGTAGGTTTAGGGTGGTTTTGGGGTGGATCTATTGTTTTGGCGTATTTTCTTCCAGTTTTGGGGGTGATGCCGTTCTTGTTTGGGGTGTTTTTGACGTTTTTTGGGGTCTCTGTTGGGTTTTGTTGGGTTCTCGTTGGTCATCGTGTTGGAAAAGGGTAAATTGTGGGTTTTGGAGAACATCAGGTAGGTTTAGGGTGGTTTTGGGGTGGATCTTTAGTTTTGGGGGATTTTCTTCCAGTTTTGAAGGTGATGCCATTTTTGTTTGGGGTGGTTTTTTTTTATGTTTTTGGGGTCTCTGTTTGGTTTTGTTGGGTTCTCGTTGGTCATCATGGTGGAAAAGTGTAAATTGTGGGTTTTGTAGAACATCAGGTAGGTTTAGGGTGGTTTTGGGGTGGATATATGGTACTCAGTTTTTTTTTTTTTTTTTTTTTTTTTTGGGGGGGGGGGGATGATCCTGGACTTTTTGTGTTGTTTTTGACGTGTTTTGGGGTCTCCGTTGTGTTTCATTTGGTTTTCCATGGTCATCGTGTTGTAAAAGGGTAAATTGTGGGTTTTGGAGAACTTCAGGTAGGTTTAGGGGGACTTTTCGCGTGGATTCATGGTATTTGGGGTTTTCTTCTATTTTGGAGAGTGATCCTCTCCTTTCTTCGTGTGATTTTGAAGTGTTTTGGGGTTTCCGTTGCGTTTCGTTGAGTTCCTAATGCGTTTTATGGTGGTTGGGAGTGTGCTTTGGGATTAGGAGAACATCAGGTAGGTTTAGGGTGTCCTTGGGGTGGATCTATGGTATTTGGGGTTTTCTTCCAGTTTTGGGGGTGATGCCGTTCTTGTTTGGGGTGTTTTTGACGTGTTTTGGGGTCTCCGTTGGGTTTTGTTGGGTTCTCGTTGGTCATCATAGTGGAAAAGGGTAAATTGTGGGTTTTGGAGAACATCAGGTAGGTTTAGGGTGGTTTTGGGGTGGATCTATGGTTTTGGGGTATTTTCTTCCAGTTTTGGGGGTGATGCCGATATTTTTTGGGGTGTTTTTGACGTGTTTTGGGGTCTCCATTTGGTTTTGTTGTGTTCTTGTTTGTCATTATGTTAAATAGGTGTGGATTGTGGGTTTTGTAGAACATCAGGTAGGTTTAGGGTGGTTTTGGGGTGGATCTATGGTTTTGGCGGATTTTCTTCCAGTTTTGGGGGTGATGCCGTTCTTGTTTGGGGTGTTTTTGACGTTTTTTGGTGTCTCTGTTGGGTTTTGTTGGGTTCTCGTTGGTCATCGTGTCGAAAAAGGGTAAATTGTGGGTTTTGGAGAACATCAGGTAGGTTTAGGGTGTCTTTGGGGTGGATCTATGGTATTTGGGGTTTTCTTCTATTTTTTGGCGTGATCCTGTTCTTTTTTGGGGTGTTTTGGACGTGTTTTGTGGTCTCCGTTGAGTTTTGTTGTGTTCTTGTTGGTCATTATGTTAAATAGGTGTGGATTGTGGGTTTTGGAGAACATCAGGTAGGTTTAGGGTGGTTTTGGGGTGGATCTATGGTATTTGGGTTTTTTCTTCTGTTTTTTGGCGTGATCCTGTTCATTTTTGTGTTGTTTTTGACGTTTTTTGGGGTCTCTGTTGGGTTTTGTTGTGTTCTTGTTGGTCTTCATGTTGGAAAAGTGCAAATTGTGGGTTTTGGAGAAGATCAGGTAGGTTTAGGGTGGTTTTGGGGTGGATCTATGGTTTTGGGGGATTTTCTTCCAGTTTTGGGGGTGATGCCATTTTTCTTTGGGTTGGTTTTTTTTATGTTTTTGGGGTCTCTGTTTGGTTTTGTTGGGTTCTCGTTGGTCATCATGGTGGAAAAGTGTAAATTGTGGGTTTTGGAGAACATCAGGTAGGTTTAGGGTGGTTTTGGGGTGGATCTATGGTTTTGGCGTATTTTCTTCCAGTTTTGGGGGTGATGCCGATATTTTTTGGGGTGTTTTTGACGTGTTTTGGGGTCTCCATTAGGTTTTGTTGTGTTCTTGTTTGTCATTATGTTAAATAGGAGTGGATTGTGGGTTTTGGAGAACATCAGGTACGTTTAGGGTGGTTTTGGGGTGGATCTATTGTTTTGGCGGATTTTCATCCAGTTTTGGGGGTGATGCCGTTCTTGTTTGGGGTGTTTTTGACGTTTTTTGGGGTCTCTGTTGGGTTTTGTAGGGTTCTCGTTGGTCATCGTGTTGGAAAAGGGTAAATTGTGGGTTTTGGAGAACATCAGGTAGGTTTAGGGTGGTTTTGGGGTGGATGTATTGTATTTGGGGTTTCTTCTGTTTTTTTGGCGTGATCCTGTTCTTTTTTGTGTTGTTTTTGACGTTTTTTGGTGTCTCTGTTTGGTTTTGTTGGGTTCTCGTTCGTCATCATGTTGGAAAAGTGTAAATTGTGGGTTTTGGAGAACATCAGGTAGGTTTAGGGTGGTTTTGGGGTGGATCTATGGTTTTGGCGTATTTTCTTCCAGTTTTGGGGGTGATGCCGATATTTTTTGGGGTGTTTTTGACGTGTTTTGGGGTCTCCATTAGGTTTTGTTGTGTTCTTGTTGGTCATTATGTTAAATAGGAGTGGATTGTGGGTTTTGGAGAACATCAGGTAGGTTTAGGGTGGTTTTGGGGTGGATCTATTGTTTTGGCGTATTTTCTTCCAGTTTTGGGGGTGATGCCGTTCTTGTTTGGGGTGTTTTTGACGTTTTTTGGGGTCTCTGTTGGGTTTTGTTGGGTTCTCGTTGGTCATCGTGTTGGAAAAGGGTAAATTGTGGGTTTTGGAGAACATCAGGTAGGTTTAGGGTGGTTTTGGGGTGGATCTTTAGTTTTGGGGGATTTTCTTCCAGTTTTGGGGGTGATGCCATTTTTGTTTGGGGTGTTTTTTTTTATGTTTTTGGGGTCTCTGTTTGGTTTTGTTGGGTTCTCGTTGGTCATCATGGTGGAAAAGTGTAAATTGTGGGTTTTGGAGAATATCAGGTAGGTTTAGGGTGGTTTTGGGGTGGATATATGGTACTCAGTTTTTTTTTTTTTTTTTTTGTTTTGGGGGGGGGGATGATCCTGGACTTTTTGTGTTGTTTTTGACGTGTTTTGGGGTCTCCGTTGTGTTTCATTTGGTTTTCCATGGTCATCGTGTTGTAAAAGGGTAAATTGTGGGTTTTGGAGAACTTCAGGTAGGTTTAGGGGGACTTTTCGCGTGGATTCATGGTATTTGGGGTTTTCTTCTATTTTGGAGAGTGATCCTCTCCTTTCTTCGTGTGATTTTGAAGTGTTTTGGGGTTTCCGTTGCGTTTCGTTGAGTTCCTAATGCGTTTTATGATGGTTGGGAGTGTGCTTTGGGATTAGGAGAACATCAGGTAGGTTTAGGGTGTCCTTGGGGTGGATCTATGGTATTTGGGGTTTTCTTCCAGTTTTGGGGGTGATGCCGTTCTTGTTTGGGGTGTTTTTGACGTGTTTTGGGGTCTCCGTTGGGTTTTGTTGGGTTCTCGTTGGTCATCATGTTGGAAAAGGGTAAATTGTGGGTTTTGGAGAACATCAGGTAGGTTTAGGGTGGTTTTGGGGTGGATCTATGGTTTTGGTGTATTTTCTTCCAGTTTTGGGGGTGATGCCGTTCTTGTTTCGGGTGTTTTTGACGTGTTTTGGGGTCTCCGTTGGGTTTTGATGGGTTCTCGTTGGTCATCGTGTTGGAAAAGTGTAAATTGTGGGTTTTGTAGAACATCAGGTAGGTTTAGGGTGGTTTTGGGGTGGATCTATTGTATTTGGGGTTTTCTTCTATTTTTTGGCGTGATCCTGTTCTTTTTTGGGGTGTTTTGGACGTGTTTTGTGGTCTCCGTTGGGTTTTGTTGTGTTCTTGTTGGTCATTATGTTAAATAGGTGTGGATTGTGGGTTTTGGAGAACATCAGGTAGGTTTAGGGTGGTTTTGGGGTGGATCTATGGTTTTGGCGGATTTTCATCCAGTTTTGGGGGTGATGCCGTTCTTGTTTGGGGTGTTTTTGACGTTTTTTGGGGTCTCTGTTGGGTTTTGTAGGGTTCTCGTTGGTCATCGTTTTGGAAAAGTGTAAATTGTTGGTTTTGGAGAACATCAGGTAGGTTTAGGGTGGTTTTGGGGTGGATGTATTGTATTTGGGGTTTTCTTCTGTTTTTTGGCGTGATCCTGTTCTTTTTTGTGTTGTTTTTGACGTTTTTTGGTGTCTCTGTTTGGTTTTGTTGGGTTCTCGTTGGTCATCATGGTGGAAAAGTGTAAATTGTGGGTTTTGGAGAACATCAGGTAGGTTTAGGGTGGTTTTGGGGTGGATATATGGTACTCAGTTTTTTTTTTTTTTTTTTTTTTTTTGGGGGGGGGGGATGATCCTGGACTTTTTGTGTTGTTTTTGACGTGTTTTGGGGTCTCCGTTGTGTTTCATTTGGTTTTCCATGGTCATCGTGTTGTAAAAGGGTAAATTGTGGGTTTTGGAGAACTTCAGGTAGGTTTAGGGGGACTTTTCGCGTGGATTCATGGTATTTGGGGTTTTCTTCTATTTTGGAGAGTGATCCTCTCCTTTCTTCGTGTGATTTTGAAGTGTTTTGGTGTTTCCGTTGCGTTTCGTTGAGTTCCTAATGCGTTTAATGGTGGTTGGGAGTGTGCTTTGGGATTAGGAGAACATCAGGTAGGTTTAGGGTGTCCTTGGGGTGGATCTATGGTATTTGGGGTTTTCTTCCAGTTTTGGGGGTGATGCCGTTCTTGTTTGGGGTGTTTTTGACGTGTTTTGGGGTCTCCGTTGGGTTTTGTTGGGTTCTCGTTGGTCATCATGTTGGAAAAGGGTAAATTGTGGGTTTTGGAGAACATCAGGTAGGTTTAGGGTGGTTTTGGGGTGGATCTATGGTTTTGGCGTATTTTCTTCCAGTTTTGGGGGTGATGCCGATATTTTTTGGAGTGTTTTTGACGTGTTTTGGGGTCTCCATTAGGTTTTGTTGTGTTCTTGTTTGTCATTATGTTAAATAGGAGTGGATTGTGGGTTTTGTAGAACATCAGGTAGGTTTAGGGTGGTTTTGGGGTGGATCTATGGTTTTGGCGTATTTTCTTCCAGTTTTGGGGGTGATGCCGTTCTTGTTTGGGGTGTTTTTGACGTTTTTTGGTGTCTCTGTTGGGTTTTGTTGGGTTCTCGTTGGTCATCGTGTTGGAAAAGGGTAAATTGTGGGTTTTGGAGAACATCAGGTAGGTTTAGGGTGGTTTTGGGGTGGATCTTTAGTTTTGGGGGATTTTCTTCCAGTTTTGGGGGTGATGCCATTTTTGTTTGGGGTGTTTTTTTTTTATGTTTTTGGGGTCTCTGTTTGGTTTTGTTGGGTTCTCGTTGGTCATCATGGTGCAAAAGTGTAAATTGTGGGTTTTGGAGAACATCAGGTAGGTTTAGGGTGGTTTTGGGGTGGATATATGGTACTCAGTTTTTTTTTTTTTTTTTTTTGGGGGGGGGGGGGATGATCCTGGACTTTTTGTGTTGTTTTTGACGTGTTTTGGGGTCTCCGTTGTGTTTCATTTGGTTTTCCATGGTCATCGTGTTGTAAAAGGGTAAATTGTGGGTTTTGGAGAACTTCAGGTAGGTTTAGGGGGACTTTTCGCGTGGATTCATGGTATTTGGGGTTTTCTTCTATTTTGGAGAGTGATCCTCTCCTTTCTTCGTGTGATTTTGAAGTGTTTTGGGGTTTCCGTTGCGTTTCGTTGAGTTCCTAATGCGTTTTATGGTGGTTGGGAGTGTGCTTTGGGATTAGGAGAACATCAGGTAGGTTTAGGGTGTCCTTGGGGTGGATCTATGGTATTTGGGGTTTTCTTCCAGTTTTGGGGGTGATGCCGTTCTTGTTTGGGGTGTTTTTGACGTGTTTTGGGGTCTCCGTTGGGTTTTGTTGGGTTCTCGTTGGTCATCATGTTGGAAAAGGGTAAATTGTGGGTTTTGGAGAAGATCAGGTAGGTTTAGGGTGGTTTTGGGGTGGATCTATGGTTTTGGTGTATTTTCTTCCAGTTTTGGGGGTGATGCCGATATTTTTTGGGGTTTTTTTGACGTGTTTTGGGGTCTCCATTTGGTTTTGTTGTGTTCTTGTTTGTCATTATGTTAAATAGGTGTGGATTGTGGGTTTTGTAGAACATCAGGTAGGTTTAGGGTGGTTTTGGGGTGGATCTATGGTTTTGGCGGATTTTCTTCCAGTTTTGGGGGTGATGCCGTTCTTGTTTGGGGTGTTTTTGACGTTTTTTGGTGTCTCTGTTGGGTTTTGTTGGGTTCTCGTTGGTCATCGTGTTGGAAAAGTGTAAATTGTAGGTTTTGGAGAACATCAGGTAGGTTTAGGGTGTCTTTGGGGTGGATCTATGGTATTTGGGGTTTTCTTCTATTTTTTGGCGTGATCCTGTTCTTTTTTGGGGTGTTTTGGACGTGTTTTGTGGTCTCCGTTGGGTTTTGTTGTGTTCTTGTTTGTCATTATGTTAAATAGGTGTGGATTGTGGGTTTTGGAGAACATCAGGTAGGTTTAGGGTGGTTTTGGGGTGGATCTATGGTTTTGGGGGATTTTCTTCCAGTTTTGGGGGTGATGCCTTTCCTGTTTGGGGTGTTTTTGACTTTTTTTGGTGTCTCTGTTGGGTTTTGTTGGGTTCTCGTTGGTCATCGTGTTGGAAAAGGGTAAATTGTGGGTTTTGGAGAACATCAGGTAGGTTTAGGGTGGTTTTGGGGTGGATCTATGGTATTTGGGTTTTTTCTTCTGTTTTTTGGCGTGATCCTGTTCATTTTTGTGTTGTTTTTGACGTTTTTTGGGGTCTCTGTTGGGTTTTGTTGGGTTCTCGTTGGTCATCATGTTGGAAAAGTGTAAATTGTGGGTTTTGTAGAACATCAGGTAGGTTTAGGGTGGTTTTGGGGTGGATCTATGGTTTTGGCGTATTTTCTTCCAGCTTTGGGGGTGATGCCGATATTTTTTGGGGTGTTTTTGACGTGTTTTGGGGTCTCCATTAGGTTTTGTTGTGTTCTTGTTGGTCATTATTTTAAATAGGAGTGGATTGTGGGTTTTGGAGAACATCAGGTAGGTTTAGGGTGGTTTTGGGGTGATCTATTGTTTTGGCGTATTTTCTTCCAGTTTTGGGGGTGATGCCGTTCTTGTTTGGGGTGTTTTTGACGTTTTTTGGGGTCTCTGTTGGGTTTTGTTGGGTTCTCGTTGGTCATCGTGTTGGAAAAGGGTAAATTGTTGGTTTTGGAGAACATCAGGTAGGTTTAGGGTGGTTTTGGGGTGGATCTATGGTTTTGGGGGATTTTCTTCCAGTTTTGGGGGTGATGCCATTTTTGTTTGGGTTGTTTTTTTTTTATGTTTTTGGGGTCTCTCTTTGGTTTTGTTGGGTTCTCGTTGGTCATCATGGTGGAAAAGTGTAAATTGTGGGTTTTGGAGAACATCAGGTAGGTTTAGGGTGGTTTTTGGGTGGATATATGGTACTCAGTTTTTTTTTTTTTTTTTTTTTTTTTTGGGGGGGGGGGATGATCCTGGACTTTTTGTGTTGTTTTTGACGTGTTTTGGGGTCTCCATTGTGTTTCATTTGGTTTTCCATGGTCATCGTGTTGTAAAAGGGTAAATTGTGGGTTTTGGAGAACTTCAGGTAGGTTTAGGGGGACTTTTCGCGTGGATTCATGGTATTTGGTGTTTTCTTCTATTTTGGAGAGTGATCCTCTCCTTTCTTCGTGTGATTTTGAAGTGTTTTGGGGTTTCCGTTGCGTTTCGTTGAGTTCCTAATGCGTTTTATGGTGGTTGGGAGTGTGCTTTGGGATTAGGAGAACATCAGGTAGGTTTAGGGTGTCCTTGGGGTGGATCTATGGTATTTGGGGTTTTCTTCCAGTTTTGGGGGTGATGCCGTTCTTGTTTGGGGTGTTTTTGACGTGTTTTGGGGTCTCCGTTGGGTTTTGTTGGGTTCTCGTTGGTCATCATGGTGGAAAAGGGTAAATTGTGGGTTTTGGAGAAGATCAGGTAGGTTTAGGGTGGTTTTGGGGTGGATCTATGGTATTTGGGGTTTTCTTCTGTTTTTTTGGCGTGATCCTGTTCTTTTTTGTGTTGTTTTTGACGTTTTTTGGTGTCTCTGTTGGGTTTTGTTGGGTTCTCGTTGGTCATCATGTTGGAAAAGTGTAAATTGTGGGTTTTGGAGAACATCAGGTAGGTTTAGGGTGGTTTTGGGGTGGATCTCTGGTTTTGGCGTATTTTCTTCCAGTTTTGGGGGTGATGCCGATATTTTTTGGAGTGTTTTTGACGTGTTTTGGGGTCTCCATTAGGTTTTGTTGTGTTCTTGTTGGTCATTATGTTAAATAGGAGTGGATTGTGGGTTTTGGAGAACATCAGGTAGGTTTAGGGTGGTTTTGGGGTGGATCTATTGTTTTGGCGTATTTTCTTCCAGTTTTGGGGGTGATGCCGTTCTTGTTTGGGGTGTTTTTGACGTTTTTTGGGGTCTCTGTTGGGTTTTGTTGGGTTCTCGTTGGTCATCGTGTTGGAAAAGGGTAAATTGTGGGTTTTGGAGAACATCAGGTAGGTTTAGGGTGGTTTTGGGGTGGATCTATGGTTTTGGTGTATTTTCTTCCAGTTTTGGGGGTGATGCCGATATTTTTTGGGGTGTTTTTGACGTGTTTTGGGGTCTCCATTAGGTTTTGTTGTGTTCTTGTTTGTCATTATGTTAAATAGGAGTGGATTGTGGGTTTTGTAGAACATCAGGTAGGTTTAGGGTGGTTTTGGGGTGGATCTATTGTTTTGGCGTATTTTCTTCCAGTTTTGGGGGTGATGCCGTTCTTGTTTGGGGTGTTTTTGACGTTTTTTGGGGTCTCTGTTGGGTTTTGTTGGGTTCTCGTTGGTCATCGTGTTGGAAAAGGGTAAATTGTGGGTTTTGGAGAACATCAGGTAGGTTTAGGGTGGTTTTGGGGTGGATCTTTAGTTTTGGGGGATTTTCTTCCAGTTTTGAAGGTGATGCCATTTTTGTTTGGGTGGTTTTTTTTATGTTTTTGGTGTCTCTGTTTGGTTTTGTTGGGTTCTCGTTGGTCATCATGGTGGAAAAGTGTAAATTGTGGGTTTTGGAGAACATCAGGTAGGTTTAGGGTGGTTTTTGGGTGGATATATGGTACTCAGTTTTTTTTTTTTTTTTTTTTTTTTTTTTGGGGGGGGATGATCCTGGACTTTTTGTGTTGTTTTTGACGTGTTTTGGGGTCTCCGTTGTGTTTCATTTGGTTTTCCATGGTCATCGTGTTGTAAAAGGGTAAATTGTGGGTTTTGGAGAACTTCAGGTAGGTTTAGGGGGACTTTTCGCGTGGATTCATGGTATTTGGGGTTTTCTTCTATTTTGGAGAGTGATCCTCTCCTTTCTTCGTGTGATTTTGAAGTGTTTTGGGGTTTCCGTTGCGTTTCGTTGAGTTCCTAATGCGTTTTATGATGGTTGGGAGTGTGCTTTGGGATTAGGAGAACATCAGGTAGGTTTAGGGTGTCCTTGGGGTGGATCTATGGTATTTGGGGTTTTCTTCCAGTTTTGGGGGTGATGCCGTTCTTGTTTGGGGTGTTTTTGACGTGTTTTGGGGTCTCCGTTGGGTTTTGTTGGGTTCTCGTTGGTCATCATGTTGGAAAAGGGTAAATTGTGGGTTTTGGAGAACATCAGGTAGGTTTAGGGTGGTTTTGGGGTGGATCTATGGTATTTGGGGTTTTCTTCTGTTTTTTGGCGTGATCCTGTTCTTTTTTGTGTTGTTTTTGACGTTTTTTGGTGTCTCTGTTGGGTTTTGTTGGGTTCTCGTTGGTCATCATGTTGGAAAAGTGTAAATTGTGGGTTTTGGAGAACATCAGGTAGGTTTAGGGTGGTTTTGGGGTGGATCTATGGTTTTGGCGTATTTTCTTCCAGTTTTGGGGGTGATGCCGATATTTTTTGGAGTGTTTTTGACGTGTTTTGGGGTCTCCATTAGGTTTTGTTGTGTTCTTGTTGGTCATTATGTTAAATAGGAGTGGATTGTGGGTTTTGGAGAACATCAGGTAGGTTTAGGGTGGTTTTGGGGTGGATCTATTGTTTTGGCGTATTTTCTTCCAGTTTTGGGGGTGATGCCGTTCTTGTTTGGGGTGTTTTTGACGTTTTTTGGTGTCTCTGTTGGGTTTTGTTGGGTTCTCGTTGGTCATCGTGTTGGAAAAGGGTAAATTGTGGGTTTTGGAGAACATCAGGTAGGTTTAGGGTGGTTTTGGGGTGGATCTATGGTTTTGGCGTATTTTCTTCCAGTTTTGGGGGTGATGCCGATATTTTTTGGGGTGTTTTTGACGTGTTTTGGGGTCTCCATTAGGTTTTGTTGTGTTCTTGTTTGTCATTATGTTAAATAGGAGTGGATTGTGGGTTTTGTAGAACATCAGGTAGGTTTAGGGTGGTTTTGGGGTGGATCTATTGTTTTGGCGTATTTTCTTCCAGTTTTGGGGGTGATGCCGTTCTTGTTTGGGGTGTTTTTGACGTTTTTTGGGGTCTCTGTTGGGTTTTGTTGGGTTCTCGTTGGTCATCGTGTTGGAAAAGGGTAAATTGTGGGGTTTTGGAGAACATCAGGTAGGTTTAGGGTGGTTTTGGGGTGGA